>NC_137623.1:25874484-26096984 GCF_963280865.1 Gymnoscopelus braueri | reverse complement strand
TATCCACATGAACCCTAGCGTCTCTATTCTGGGGGGGGGTAACCATTCAGCGAAAATAGCAGATCTACAGAACAAGAAGATCAGTATTTTCAGCAAAGAGATTTGGTATAAAGGGAAAAAAGGAGCAGACAAAGTACAGAGTGCTGGGAGACCCTATATAGCAACTATGTATAGGGTTAACCCATTCAATCCAGGAACACATCTACAAATGTCTTCTAAATCCTAACAGTTTTCTGAAAACCGTATGTTGCTATAACATCAGTGGTTCTCAAACTTTTTCATGTCAAGGACCACCCAAAAATGATATGAATTCGGTCGCGGAACCCCATCTCAACATATTTTGTTCCAGGGACCCCCTGAAGCAAAGTACAGAGTTAGAAATGTTCGCTTTAGAATTTGCAAGAATGTTAAAAAAAGAATGGCTATAGCTAAAATCTAAAATGACACAGATGCGTTCCCAGATTGAATGGGTTAACCGATAGACAGGCAGTCAGGGACACATTGCTGCCAGAAGGCCGTCACTTCAGATGCATCAGGCCAGAACTGAACCCCCCCCTTGGATCAAAATTGCACAATTTTACAAGAACTTAAGATGACGTGATAATAAAAAGAAGGTCCAAAAGACATGATCATTGGCTTTGCAAATGGATATCCTTCCTCAGACTCCAGGGGGAGCTTTTTAAACCATGCATACAGACGTCCCGCAGATCTTTGAATATCACTTCAGCCGGAGCTGGAACATGATGCATGTACCGTAGTGTAATGATGATGCTCTCCTGGACGTTTGGGTGGATCTTAATGGGATAAAGTGATTTATACATATATCTGGTTTTATGGGGTGGTAGTGCACAGCCCCTTAACAACCTCCACAGACAGGTTTATATACAGATGAATGAAAGAGGGAGAAAAAGAGGGACGAGCAGAGAGAGAAAGGAGGGGATCAACAAATGGAAAAGTATTCTGTGAGTTTGTTTAAAAATCATACTATAAAGTGCTGCATCATCAACGCTTTAAAGAGTGTCCTTTTAAGGACTTCCTTCTCATTTCCATAAAAGCTGTGTTTAACTAGAAGGTCAGATGAGAGCAAAGCCGTGGAGGCAGATAAAGGACCACTGGTATCAAAGCGGGACGGTGTATTTGTTAACCCATTCAATCCGGGAACGCATCTGTGTAATTTTAAATTTCTTTGGCTATGCAAAAATAGCAGATATACAAGCTCATAGCGCGGCACTGAGTGTCATGCTATGAGCTTGTAGATCTGCTATTTTTGTATTTTTCTTTGAATATATATATTATTTTATATATTTCTTTTTTTTTTTAAGCAAACATTTGTAACTCAAAACTTTGCTTCTGGGGTGGTCCCTGGAACAATTTTTTTTTACACAAATGCGTTCCCGGTCTTAATGGATTAAAAAAGAAAAGGAAAAAAAAAGCTGCATATGTAGCTGTCAGAAGTGAAAGATCTCCACAGTCTGTGTGTGAAAAGTCCCTGACCAATAAGTAATGTGCCTGAGGCTTCAGTTATTCACCTCACAAAATACCGTAGAATGTTTGGGGTGCTTAGTATTTTTGTTCTATTTTCCTTCTTGCTAGCATTTTGTCTAGCTGGCAAAGTGTATTCTATTTTTTGCCTCTATAATAGATTTTTGTGGCGTGACTGAGGTAAAAAGGTAAAAAGAGCAGTGCAGCATATTGCAAACTGCTGATTCCTACAGATATCACACTTTTGTTAGTTCATAAAAACTAATCCAACAACCAAACTAATACAATCAGTGGCCGACAAGGAATGTAATTTACACATTACTACTACAGGTACTTGGTTTGGCTTCATACACAATGAAATATCTCAGAAAGTATAAAAATCCATTCTTTTTTTCACCCTTGACTGAATCTGCCAATATGGCTTATTGCATGTGTTTGTACTGTATGTTTGTGTATCTATATTGATGTTACTGGATATATGCCTGGAAATCTGAACAAGCAGATCTGCAGATCTGTCATAATGAGTGAATATTCAGCAAAATAGCAGATCCACAATCCGCTATTTTCGGCAAAGAGAATGGGTGTAGAGGGAAAAAAGGAGGAGACCAACGTATACAGTAGTCCCCCCTGCCACGAATCCACCCCCTAGATCTGAGTTCTGAAAATGGAAGCAATTCTGTGGAGTGATGCTGAAGGATAGGGAACAGCCCTGCCATCTGTAGCTTTGGAAGGTGAAAGCGTAGTGAGGGGAGAAAGCTGTTTCACAAATAAACACTGAATATGGAAGGCCTTGTCACCTGCTGTATCGCTGTACACTTAAGCTGGATTTCGACTGCAGCTTTAGCACCACACCACACTACACCACACACCACATCAAAATATCCGCTGTTTCCATTACATTAAAGTACCAGTAGGCTAGCCCCTCTCAAATACACAGGTATGCGTAGGAAAACTCCATGCCAATGGATATCCGGCTTTAGCCTCCCTGCCTGGGTGACTTGCGCATACACGCGCACACACACCCGCAAATATCACAATATTTTGTGACCAAATACCTCTATATTGATATTCAAGGTCAAGTTTATTTTATCCCCAACTGGGCAATTTGTGCTACAGTAGATATTGTGACGATATATCGTATTATGATATCCAAAAGCCCAGATGATATCTAGTTTAATATCACAATAACAATGTCGATATATTGCCCAGCACTAACACACACACACACACACACACACACACACGGTTAATAACAGGGAAGCAGTCATGCACTGACAGCAGCTTCCTATTAAAGGCTCATGCAAGCAGGCAGCTCAGTCCACGGCACTTCATCAAACCATCAGTCACACCCTGCATCCGTCTGAGAGACAGAGAGAGAGACAGACAGACAGAGAGAGAGAACACAAAAAAAAAGAGTCACAGAGAAATGAATGAGAGTTTCGGACAGAGTGGTGGGGTGGAGAGAAAGAACAAAGTGAGAGATGAAAGATGGGAGCAGGAGCCAGTAGGAGGGGAGGGGGGGGGGGGGAGGGATCAGGGGAAACAAACGATCAGGATATTTCTGTCCTCGTGCATTGATCAATGGCTCCTCCTACGCCGCAGGTGAGCCGAGGAGAATCTATATAGAATTCAATGAGAATAGAGCTGCCATGTTCCCTTCCTGTGCAAATTAAGTGCCAAGCAAACTTTAAAGGCTATAATCCTAATCCACTCACAAAAACAATGGGCCCTCGCAAATTAGAATATCCTATCTGTTCAGTAATGAAATGCTTGAGTCCTATTTTATATTTCAGCTATTCAAAAATAGCCCGTCTACAAGTTCATTGTGACGCATTGTGAGCTTGTAGATATGCCTTTTTAGAAAAATATTTGGAACCATTTCATCTTGAAAAAATACTTTTTGAAGAATTTTGCCTGTAATCTTTTTACGCGGGTGAACCGTGTGTGGGGCTGAGGAGATGTCATAGAATGGATAAGTAGAAAGCAGATGAGGGGAGGAACACACAGGAGAGAGGGAGGAAAAAGTTGTTGAAGGTGGTAGGTGAGAACAGCGCTGTAAAAGGAGAGAGCAAGGAGAAAGAGAGAGGATCCAGGCAGAAAGAAAGGTAAAAAAGTGGGAAAAGTTGGATTTTACAAGGGCATTATAGAGAAAGAGTAAACCTTATTGTCCCGGACGTTTTTGTAAAACACATTTGATTCTGGAAATGCCAAAACTGAAATGATTTGAAATTGGCAAAATGTCTGCAATTGGCTGGTTCCGGCGGGACGCATATCCCATAGCCTGTAGGGATGATTGCTCTGCGATTATAAATATACTACAGGTGACTCGTTGTTTGTCGGATTTGGCCATTTAATTGAGTTAGGGAATTGAGGTTCTTGGCCTGCTGTTGACACTGATCAACCATATAGTATGCAAGATTAGCTATAGACAGACAGACAGACAGACAGACAGACAGACAGACAGACAGACAGACAGACAGACAGACAGACAGACAGACAGACAGACAGACATCGAGGGTGAAACATTATCTCCTGGCAGAGATAATAAAAAAGACATACAATTGACAATGACAACATGACAGCGCAAAACAACAATGACAACACAACGGCTTAAAAAAAAACTAGACGAAGTGCTAGAGTGCACGCTGCTCTATTGCATAAGATTTAGCATTAGAGTTCAGCATCTTGAATGAGGCTGTAACAAACGATAGCTTCAAGAAGGTTTGATTTGCACTTTGGCACACAGCGGTTCCCATTCAGAGCAGAGCCTTAGGATGATGAGATTCTGCAATGATTTTTGTTGCTTGTTTCATGACTGCCTGCTCATGCAGGCTGTGTGGGCTCATTATTCTTCCTTCTCTTATTACCTTCATAGACGTTCTTTGCTTTCTGGAAAGCCTGCTTTTCAGTTTCACTGTTCGGCTGCCAAACCAAGCTGTAATTCTGTATCTAATGATGTTCTCTTGGATTGTAGAATATCAAAATGACTGTCTGCTCACTCAGTACAGCTTCAAACGTCTTAATCTAGTGCATATCATTGTATGTTATCCAGCAAAAATGGCTGTCTATGTGGATACCCAAGTATTTATACGAGGACAACTGTCTGCTTTTTGGTGACCACTTACTGGTCAGTTACTTGCATCAGGTCAAGGACCAGCTCCTGTGTTTTGGTGACATGTCACACCACTTGATGAAGGTGTCTACTGCGTGTCATTATGGTACACAGAAGGGTCTTTAAGTTGTCCTGGTGTAAAATGTTATAATGCTGTAGAACTGGAAAGTGACACTAAGTAGAGCGCAAATCTCCTCTCGGGAGGCAAGCCGTACCTCTCTCCATCTTTCTCTCTGTCTGGGGCATGGGGTGATAATATTGTGGGGTTGTGTGTGAATGAAAAGGCCCGGGGCAGTGGCTATATTAAAGTACTCTCATTACATCATTACAGTGCAACCAGAGTAGACATGGAACAGATATGGAGACAAATATTTTGGACAGTACACACAGTGAAAATTAGTGTGGCAGGATGTCTCTAGGACAGAATCAAAAGGAATTGTTATGCACATCCACGTAGGTGCAGGACAAAAAAAGATACGTACCAAGACAGCTGCTGCTCCAATTAAACTTTATTGTGCAGATCACGTTACGACCAGCGAATGGTCTTCCTTAGGGGACCGCCTGAGGAAGACCATTCGTTGGTCAAAACGTTGTGATTTGCACATTAAAGTCTACTTGGAGCAGCAGCTGTCTGTGCGGACTTCTTTTATTCTTGTCATCACTTGGACAAACATGATGTTATCATTTCCAAAAATGACATAGTTGTCGTTAACCGATTGGAAAAATATTTTAGAATTTATGTCCTTGGCCTGCTGTCAGTGTGCACAAGAAATATGCCGCCGATTGGCCTAGTGGTATATGAGAGTAGCTGCGGAGTGCGCGGACAGACACACACACATGCGCGTACACGCACGTACGCACGCACGCACGCACGCGCGCGGGTAAAAACATGATCACCTGGTGGAGGAATTATTGGGGTGTACTTTACTGCAGTCATTAATGTAGAGTATAGGAGATATCACACAACCTTGTGGGACCCCTGTATTACTATGTTTGGTCTACAACAACATCCCATCTGAGAATTCCTGTCCTCAAAATACAAGTGAACACAGTTTCCTTGAACACCTTGATAGTAGAATCCTCTGACCCCCTTCCCTCCTTTCTCTGTAAATATACCTTATGATACTGAGCTTTATTCCAAATATGTTTGTAGTGTATTTGTATTGTTTTGTATTGTATGTTTTATATGAATATTACTGATGAATTGAGTACAGTGGACCACAATGGAAACAAGCCCCTGGGGATTTTTGTGTTATCCTTTTAGCACAACCTTTGACTGTACTACCTGTACTGTTAATAATCATGTTAAGTATTCAATCAATCAATCAATCAATAAATAAATCGAACCTTCACTTGTGTCCTATAACTAAGGAGAACAACAATCTATTCAGAGCAGTGTCAACTCTCATGTTCTTCCACAGTATTCAAGGTGGAACACAAATCAATAAATAAAGTTAGAGGAAAATCATTATTCACTGCGGCACATGCCTTTTTGTGCACTGGTGTTATGACTGACTGTCTTCCACAAAGCTGGAACAGTGTGTGAGAGTCTACCGAGCGCTGGAATATGGGACACCATGCTGATGTCAATCGATCTGCACAGCTTTAGAGTAAAAATAGCTGGCCTGTGGACTTATTAGTGCACGTCAAAAGGCGCTGAACACCAGACCAGACAGCAGGAGGGGTGCATACCGTGCACACAAAATGTGCTCTCAACACTCACCGGTGAACGCCACTGTTGCACATGGCGATGTGCGTGGCCCCCAGGCGCGAGCAGAGCTCCGAGGCCACGGTGAGGAGGCCGACTCCCGACGCCCCGCAGGCCGTGTACTGACAGGCGGCCGTACGACGGCAGCTGATGAAGCTCTCGATCAGGCGGTACAGCTCCTCCAGAGCGTTCAGGGGACGCATCAGCTACGAGGAAGGAGGGGTGGGTTAGGATAATGACGATGACTGTGTGTCATACAGTTATAAGTAGCAAAATGTTGATGCAGTATCTCTGCAACACTGTGCAACAACAACAGCATGAGATACAAAAACATAATACTGGGTTTCCAAGCAACAAAAGAACAAGAAAAACAAGACGAGATAGAAATTAAAAGTAAATTAAAAGTACAGTGATGACCCACCCACACACAAAAGGTGTAGCAGCAAATAACCCTAGCAGCAGTGGGGCATGTGTATGGGACCTGATGCAAGTAACTGACCATCTTAATTTTCAATAAGATAAGGTGTAAAAACGCAACACAATATAGAGGGGCTTAAGTGGTAAAATAAAACCTCACCTACAGTACAAGCTCACAACCCAAGTGTCCTGAGTGTTAATGAGTATAAAAAGTGACCGTCGCTGGTTAAATCAACATTACTGTGTAAGAATGTGTGAGGTGGTTCTTACCTTGTCTATAAGGGCAGCTTTGGGTCCAGAGCTGGGGGGCATGTTGGACTGGTCCAGGTAGAATGCCCTGTGGAAATGACACATAGACAAGATTCGTTTCAGACCTGCCGCAGTTTGAGCCAGCACTGCCCCGGTATGCCAGGAATGGGAACAATGGCTATCTCTGCTGTGTAAATGCTCAGCTCTATACAGAAACATGCCGCGCATATTATATTTACAATTATAGTCAAGTCATTAACCGACAGGACAGATGTTGGCGCTTCATTTGCAGTTCTGCTGATTGGACCCAATGCTGTGGCTGTTCTCCCCACACAGCACCCATTAGGTCATCAGCACCAGAGCTGCTCGCTGGCTTTGTCTCTTGGAAAAGTAGGCCACCGGTTCATTATGGAGCGCAGCCATATGACTATCAATAATGAGAGTAACTCAGAACCAGCTCAGCAGAAACACAAGGCTAAGCATCCCTTATCCTGGGCATCACTCCAACAAATGCCATTGCCTCATTCATTCATGCAACTACATTGCATTTGATTCAGTGTCCTTTCAAATTCTTCCACTGGAGGCAGCACTGGACCGGTGTCTTTATTGAGTTGTGTGCAGCACACACTGTGTGCTGCAATGACTTCCAATGGAGGTGGAGTGTTATTGGTGCTAGCTCAGCAGTCTCTGTGACTCTATCAAATCTCTGTGGGCTAAAAATAGGCCTACTACACTACATTAAACCTCATGCTATAAAACTGCATAGCCCATTACCTCATTCCAGAGGCAATAAAGATATACATCACACATTCCATTCATACCGTTTCTGTTTCTGTAATCATAAATACCACGTCCAACGCAGTATTCTTAGTCGTTGGAAAAGAATAGCAGGAACAAAGCAGGATGGTGTGGGGGAGAAAATAGTTTACAAGAATCTGAGAAAACACAGTTCATTCATCTGCATTCAGTGCGCCAGCAAATGATTAAAATCTGGCCAGGGACTGAGGCCAGGTTCGTTATGGCCATGGCGCTTTCTGCCTGACATAATAGTAATGAAATTAATGAATCAAAGCTGCATTTAAAACACTTTTGATTCAGGGTTTTATAGTGACATAAATCAGGAATCAATTGAGCTAAAGAATGATGCTCAAATTAATGAATCAGAGCAGCATTTAAAACAATTTTGATTAGGGATTTTATAGTGACATAAATCAGAACACAGTTAAGCTGAAGAATGAAGTCATCAAGTACATGTGTACACAAGTACACATGTGTACACAAGTACACATGTGGATACACACACACACACACACACACACACACACACACACAAAGACAATAAGGACATACTACCACAGTCATAATAAACAACCTCTGAAACAATACATTCTTACGCCGTTGTAATGCCATAATGCATCCACAAAACACAAAGATCTCATTTAGGTTAATGGAGTTCAGCTGGGCTGCATCAGGAGGGCAGAACTCCTATATCTCCAACACAGCAGGCTGCCTCGAGTTCACCAACATATTTTCAGTTTAACCCCCATTAATAGCAGAGCATCGTCATCCAACCCTGTGAAAAAAGCTTGTCTACTTTTTAGTGTCTTCGGGTTTTCCTCCAATTATTTCATTCCCAGTCAAAGTGTTATATCCTTTTAACCTCATGGCGTGCACTGCTAAATGGCTATGAGCAGTGTTTACTACGGGTTCAGGTAGAGCTAACAGTCCATATAATTGGTTCAAGGCGGCGTTCATCATTCACAAGATACTAAAGATAGCCCAGGAATTACACAAAACGCTGACCACTTCTATATTGCTCTTGTAAACAGCTGGCGAGCACATAAAGCAACATGAGGTCCATAATGTAGCATGTTGAATAATGTATAAGAAAAGGGTGCATTCTGTCTGTAAAGCACTTAAATATTTTATTTCCTCATTAAAGTTTTCACCATTAGCACCTGGCATCAATATTGTGTGTGGATGTGTGTATTCGAGTGTGTGCGCGCCTTTCTCACAAGCATGCCTGTGAAAGGGTGGCCTCTGTATAGCATGGGGAAAAAAAGCACTGCAGTCAATGAAATTGGCATCCTGTTCATTTCCAACCTAAATATAATTGTCTTCACAGGGAAAACAAAGACAGGCGTGGGATTTATTTGATCGATGAGATGTTCTAAACTGTGAAAACCAGTGAAAAACAACTATTATAAGAGTCATGACAAACTTCTGATGTTTTTACTGCAGCCACTGTAGAGACTTATTTATTATCTTTTAAAATGTTGTATTGGCAGTGAACTCACCTCTTATCTGTCTACTAGACCATTGAAAGTCTAGAAGAAGAATTTGAACCTGTGAGGAGCCACCTTCAGCAAAAGAGACCAACTCATATTGGATTTCATCTGAACAATGGACAAATGTATCCCTTTTGGCAACAAAGAAAGGGAAAATGAAGAAAAAAAGAACTACACTACTAGCATTGCCCGTCCTTGTAGACGCCTCTAGCAGAGCCAAGGCCATTTTACCCACTGATTATCTCATAGACTTGCTCCTGGGGGCCACGCGTTCTAAAAATATTGCCAACCACAGCTTGAGGGACACGGCTGACTCCCCTGGAGGTCTCTAATGATGAAATAATAAGAGTCAGACATTGGCTGGTGAGTGTGGTTTACAGTAGGCCTGTATTACATCCTCTGGGCTTATGGTGTTTTGTCAGAGGCTGGAAACTAGGTACTTTAGTCTTATTATGGGTGAGAAAAATGACATTTTAAGCCCACACGCATTGAAGGCATATATCACTCTCTGGTGGTTAACATACTGTCGGAGCGTATGCTATATTAGGGACACATCTAAATCCGGTAATACATATAGGGGGCCTATACCATTTCATATCCCACCAACAATGACTCAGAGGTTTTACCCATGATCCTTTGCTCAGTTCTCATAGTCTGAACTCTCTACTGCTGCTCTACTTTAGAGGTAATCAAGAGTAGCCAGATTGGAAGCGAGGGCATAGACTGAGTGCCCTCAGCAGCCTGGTCACCAGCTTATAATCATTCCCCCAAACCCACAGGCACTCTCCTCAAACACTGAAGTTGAAACAACAACAAACAAAAACAACTTCTTAAGAACATTGCTGAAATCAACAACTCATGGTAGTTAACCTTCTGGCCGTAACCTCTGCGTAACAAAATAATGTTTTGGAAATTCAGATCAGTTGATTTAATTCATTCGTTTTATCTTTTCTACCTCATGTTTGCATTTTGTGGCTATGTACTGTAGCTCTGGCAAACCAAGAGGGAAGGTAGTGGAGCTGTGTAATAACCAACAGGGACTTTCTTTCCACCGCATCAACTTTTACACAGGGCCCTTAATGGAGAGTTTGGCCGCAGGCCAGAGATGCCCTACTCTGCTTTCAACCGGACTGGACTAATTTTACTGGGCCTACGAGGATACTTAATTCTCTTTGTTTCTTCTTTCTCATAACAATAGGACACTGCGGGCCCTTTCCCAGTACAGGAGCATTAGTGGTGGCTATGACATCCGTGAAGGGGGGATCTAAAACACAGATGTTTTTCAGAGGAGGAGCGTGGGAATGGAAATAGTATAGCGTGACATCGTCTGCTAGCAACCCCCCCCCCCCCCCCCCCACTCCAAATACAAAACAGTCAATGATCCCTGAAACATCTTGTGAGAGATGAAAAAATATTATTCTAATTACTTAGCATGTTCAATCCATCTGACCTTGTGCCTGAATTACAGCCTGTACAGTATATCCCATAAGCAATCATGAAGACAGGAAACTGGAAAAACACACCAGATTTATGCCTTTTTCTGTGCATGACCCCATAGAGGTGCATGCTGGTCTGCGCAAATCACTGATGCTGCTGTGATGGAGAAGCATCAATGTTATTAAAACTCACAACAAAAGGCGTGCTGCAGTATGCTGCCGAAGCCGCTATTGGTTAACGAGGCCTTGGTAGAGCCCTCGTGTGCGTATGCATACTGTACAATCATATTTCTGCCCTGACACTGAAATGACCTTGTGCATAGCGCGCGCCGCAGGTCATTTCTTAATACTGCACCACTGTCCAGCAAGGATTTATGGCCCTGGTTTAATATACTAGAAATGCATGCATGTGGAGAACTGGTCGGTCGCAGAGTGTTTGTGCCAAATAATTACAAATGGAATGTATACCGGATAATGTTGGTACAGTATTGGTACAGTATTACTAACAAGTAGATAAATATACTGTAGGTAAAGCTATATCTTTTTTTTATAACAGTAAATATAATAAATCCACTCTACCTCTTCCTACATAGAGTATCACTGTACTCACTAAGGGTAACCAGCCAAATCAATTATATTGTGTGTGCACACACACAAACACACAGCCTGCATTTCATTACAGCTTTTCATTAGAGAGGTCAATAGGCGAACTCAACACTAGTTATTAGTGTCAATCAAGGGAAGGGGACAAATGTTTGGTCCTTGACGCCAAAAGTAGATCCGTTTTAATGGGGGTCTTAATGTCAAAGTCTGTTTAAGACATACTGTAATATAAGTCTCTTAAATCACTGTCATGCAGGACAAAGGTAGCAGATAGATGCTACAACAACCAGGAACAGCCAGTAGCTTAAACACTCCATTAGTAAACAGAAGAGGCTCAATTAACATCAGAAAAATAACCTTGAGCCCTCATGGACAATACGTGTCTTGCTGTAGATTGTAGAGTGAAGATTGGATTTCGGTTTGGCACAATCTTACACAGCTTAATTACAGGTCTGAAGTAATCACTGCACAGATGAATCAAGGTGTCAAGCATCTCTCCCTGAAATTATAGAGCCATTATCAGCATAGCTGTTTCACATTAGAATTCATGAAACAAAGCCAGTGATCCCTGGGCATGTACTGTGCTTTTCAAATACAGGTTCAATAGGTACTGGATGAACTTTTATTGAGCTTTACAAAAAGGTATCAGTGCTGAAGTGTTTTCATCACTTCCTAAGCTGTGGTGAGAAATTCAGCACTACAGTATGAACAATCAACCTCTGTTAGCCAGTTGCCTCAGAGAGAGAGAGAGAGAGAGAGAGAGAGAGAGAGAGAGAGAGAGCTGCTCAATCCTAACTGTGAAATGCACATGGCCTTCTTGTCAACACCTTCCTCACTGCAGCCTGAGAGAGTGAGTCTCTGTAATCGCCATAAGAATAGAAATTACTATTACTGAAATACAAGGCAAAGGAGTATTTCTCAATGAGTTACGATGACAGTCTGGAATTAATTCATATACTGTGTGTGTGTGTATTATATATATATATATATATATATATATATATATATATATATATATATACACACACACACACACACACACACACACACACACACACACACAGAGAGGTTCACAGCACTAATGCCGGTCAGATTTAGGATGTGAGATCTTCTGCAATGACCAGCCCTACTAATGTGGACAAAAGAAACAAAGACACAGAGCTTGCTCTGGTATTGTGGTTTTTAATGGTGGATATTGTGACAATGTAGATCACTGGTTCTCAATGTCGAGAGGGGTCAAATATGGACCCTTACGGGTCTGTAACTCTTGAGAGTGTACAAATGGAACCAAATGGTAACTCTCAGAGTTAAATTAACACAGAGAACATTACATTGCAGGTATGGTATCCCAAAGGTAAAAAAAAGAAGAAAAATGGTTCCATTTGTACACTCTTAGAATTGCCCTGTTGGGGCCCCGGACCAGACATTGAGAAACAGTGATACATAGTGCTGCTGAGTACCCGTCAAACATCAGCACACCAGCCATGCTCTGCAGTTGCTTGTTGGCTCAGCCTGGCTGGATGCCAGCTGATGGGGGACTGACAGCATAGATTACCTGGGCTGTTAACCCATTCAAACCGGGAACGCATCTGTCTAACCACTTAAACCATTATTTTATACTTTGGCTATTTTTGAAAAATCTTGAAAATGTGTGCAAATCTTTGAATGCAGTATATATATATTTTAAAGCGAACATTTGTAACTTTAAAGCGAACATTTGTAACTCAAATATTTGCTTCTGGGGGTCCCAAATACATATAATTTTGGGGGTCCTTGAAATGAAAAAGTTTGAGAACCACTGATATAGCAATATACTGTATGTTTTTCAGAAAACTGTTATAGGATTTAGAAGACATTTGTAGAATAGGAACCTCAGGCCTTAATGGGTTAAGGGAGCTGATCATACAGTATGTGTGTGTATGTATGTTAAGTGCATCCATGTATCCATGTCTTCGCATGCGCGTGTGTGTGTGTGTGTGTGTGTGTGTGTGTGTGTGTGTGTGTGTGTGTGTGTGTGTGTGTGTGTGTGTGTGTGTGTGTGTGTGTGTGTGTGTGTGTGTGCTCGCGTGCGTGCGTGTGTACGTGCGCTGTGTATAGCAACAATTACCACCTTGCACACTCAGCCAGTGCCATTAATCATGTCCTATACTATATGTGACTCTTGCCACTCTGACAGAATAAACACCCAACAACAACAGGTCATGCCTGGTGAGCAGGAGAGAAGGGATTGATTGAGAGGGGATCCTTTCCTTGTCGTTCGGGAGAATGGCGAAACAAAGCAAAAGGAAACTGAAATGTGACATTGTGACCTGCTATACACACACAGGGCATTTCATCCTTTCTGATCAAGACAAATTGCACTGTACTGTGGCACGATCATTGGCAATTCAATAGCTGCAGCCAGGTCGGTGCTTGATGCTGAGGGGTTAGCAGGAGGTTGGCAACGCTGGACCTGGGGGATTGGGAGAGGACGTGATGGTGGAGGAGGTCGCAGAGGTACAGACGGGAGGCCAGGTTGTTGTGGGACTAGTAGGTGGTGAGGTGTATTTTGAAGTCAATTCTTTGTTTGACCGGGATCCAGTGAAGGTCTCACGGCACTCCATACTTCAGCATAGCATCTCAACTGCATTATGTACTATAAATAAAAGTTTAATGGCACAGCCTCTGTGACTAGGAGTGTACATCACCTCTGCTGTTTTCATAACAAAACAACAAAAAACGGTTATTTTTCCACTTCCTTTCTTAATAAATAAATAAGAAGAATCCTGAACTAGTTAGTCTGCTTAGTCAGCAATTAAATGTAAATGTACAGATAAGCACTCGCCTGTGACCCAAGGCTGTCTATATAGCCTTGGGTATGTAAGGAAGTTTAACGTCGTCATCATTTTGTGTATGCTGTTATCCAAAATATGATATAATACTGTCAGTGTGCAGAATGATGGTATTGTTGGCCTTGTGGGAATCAAAACTTCTAACACACACACACACACACACACACACACACACACACACTCTTCTAATCTAGATGGCTCACCTCCTACAGAGCCACTCCGTAAAGAATTCACAATCCTTTTTGAAAGACTTGAATATCAGCATACTGCTTATCATTCAGACAGATGCTGTAAAATGTAATCCTCCACATAAATTATGACTCGATGTCAAAAGGAAATTAGCTAGGTTCAGGTCTGTGCGTGGGAAAACTGAGTTTCAGGCTCAGAGTCTCCTAAATGCAGAGACCTCTCTGCCTACAGGTACTGTAGCATCAGACGTAACAGTACAGTAGCATCCAAATGTATGAGGTGTTTTTCAAGGAGGCCTGGCAGTGCCTCTGGCCCTTTGAAGTCCAGCTGATCCATGGATGCAGGGAGAGCTGCATTTCAGTGGACTATAAAGAGGGCTGAAGGGGCTGCCTTATGTTCCAGAGCCAAACTTTTTTCTCTTCCATTGCCATATCCATTTCGATTAGAGAGAAAAGCCTAATGCCTATACAGTGTGGGTCTCTGCCTGTCCCTGGAATGTGCCAGCGAAGGTGGATTTTAACCATGCATGGGTGCACTGATGTGAGTGGTAGACATTTGCACGTTACACAAGCCGTAATCTGCACATACAGAAACGTACAGTTTTATCAAATATTGTATTCTCTCTTTCGCTCTTGCCCTCTCTCCCCCACACTGTTGCCATGCATATTCAATTGACACAATTAGTGTTTTTGATGGAAATAACAACAGCGCCCTTCCTTTCCGAAACTTGCTTCCATATGGGCCACAGTAAACACCACATGAAATCAGAAACCCTTTGCATTCTACATGTGCACATTCACTCCTCCATCTGTTCTGTGTCTTTCCTCCACTCTTGTTTTGAGGGCTGCACATAGCGTTTCAGAATTTATATTGCAAAGGATGCGATGTGGCTGAAGCAAATTGGATAAGTCACATTGTACTAAAACAACTTGCAAGGTTTGCATTTCTCACTAAAAACTGACTAATCTGGAAGAAAACAGCACAGTTCATCTGATAATTAACATAATGATTTAATGACCTCTTAGTAACTGGCCTTGTACTCACATTCTGCATTCACAAAGGTGTCATGACATGTTTAGTCGACCAGACTATTGCCGTACTGTATTTCAACTTCTAAAATCACCCTAATCTATGCTAGAGCGATACATTCTTTCTATGGAGCTACTGAAGTTTAGATATGTGCAGATCTGCATATACAGTTATTTGGTGAAATTATGTAACTAGAAAAAATCTCAAAATAATACAAAAAGTAACCTTCAAAAGAAGGGACCAAACACTCCTCAAATGCAGAATGACTTGCTTTAATGATGCAGTATGCACAACACGTTTCACTAATACTTCCTCAGGTGCTATACAGACAGGTGTGAGTGATCACCTTTTATAGTGACATGATCCCAAGATACTCCGCCCCCACATACCCAGCTCCTCGGTCCATGATTCAATCAACTCAATTTCTTACAATAGAGAACCCCCCAATACACTAATGCACCTCACGTTGGAGGTGCAATGAAGCCCATACAGGGCATATTATTAAAAAAAACTCCTCAACTGTGTAAAGGATTAAAAACATTATTACTACCCATCCATAAAGGGAAAACACTGCTCACACACACACACACACACACACACACACACACACACACCAGTGTAATTGTTTCCAATATCGTTCATCCATGCATACTTGTTTTTTCCTGCAATGTTTTTTTTCCCTTGCATGGTTTCCCTCCCCTAGCCAATCTACAGCTCCTCTCCTCCCTTGACAGCCCTGCCTTGCGTCTCACTCGGCCTCCTCTAATGATCGATCTTCCCCTTTATTCATGTCCTTGCCTTTTCCACTTCTCCCATTCCCCTTCCTTTCCCAAAGCAGTTTCCCTCAAGGGTTCTGTACTTCTTTATCCAATCACTCTTGCATGGATTGCAACATGTATATAGCTTTGCATGAGGGGGTAGGAGAGAGAAAACTCTATAGTACGGTGCATCACATCATCTCCTCTGGCCCCATGACAGGCAGATGAGGGGCCAATTACCCTGCTCCACCCATCAAGCTGAACACAACATCCCCGTCTGTGTGCATGGAGACATTGGAGAGCACTGGGAGAAAGCAACAAACTGCACAAGATGCAAAACTGAAAACAAGAATAAACATGTGTCTTTCTGTCTTTCCTGTTTTGTACATGTCAGGATTTTAAAACGCAGATGCACACATCAGCTCATCAAAAGAGACTGAAAACATGAATGCACACGCTGCCTCTGTGTACCACTGAGTCCTATGGGACCCAGCATGTGCTTGCAATTTGGCCCACAGTGTTATGTTTTGTGGACAACTTGACCATATTATGATCTGAGAGTAACGACTCTGTGCCTGATGAAGTCAGCCTGATAGAAGTCACAACTGTATCTTTATGTGAGTGCGGGGGGGAACATATGTTGTAGACAGTTGGATGCTGGGAAATCTTAAATCAAAGGATAAATCTCCTGACGTGGATGTTGGCAAAGGCTACGATGGAACGATGCAAGAGACAGCTCAAGAAAGGAAGAGAAGCTTGATGCAACACGTTCTTCCTTTGTGGTTTTGAAGAAACCGAAATTTACTACAGTTACAGACGCATATGCACGCGTGCTGCATTCACATACTGTACATAATACACACAAGTGCACACGTGAATCCACACGCGCACATAAACCTACACCATCTCAGAAGATTGAGCTCCAGCCGTGCGGTTCATTCAGTTCAGCGTGGCATGCGCCGGGGCTGGGCCGTCTCTATCTGTCAGTCAGTGTGCCTCTGGCTCCAGACCATTGCTGCGGGTTAGAAGCAGCGGAGTGATGGCGCGACTCCAAGGATAACGAGGAGCCTGAAGTCGGACAACCTGCCCTCCTGCATCGAGGAGTGACATCACAGCCCACTTTTGTGGTCAGCGCAAAGACACATGGCGCACGGCTGGAGAACGCTTCTTGTGACTTGGCACACAGAGGGACTTTGTGTTCGCTGTCTATTGGGAAGCCAGGTGGGAGCGTTTACATTACCGCGAAGTTGTGAACCCATACAATTTGATATTCTGGGTGGGAGCAATGAAATGCGTTCCTGGTGTGACAAGCCTGCGGACATTTTGTTAGCTTTCACCGTGCAGTTCTATAACATGTATATATGTTACTGGCGTTTTATGTGCAGTCTACTGAGGACTGTAAAACTTGCCATATTACAGTATATTGACTATGATATACCTTTACACTACTGTATATGTGAGGACACGTTGTGATTGTGCTATCTGCCAATCCTTTCAAACTGTACACTATACCACACTGTGCTGTGGATAGCTTGAAAATGTACCTGCCGATGACATCATTGGCGAGGATTTCAAGCTAATGGAAACTACAGCCTTTATTTTCCTGGAATAGCACGCTAAAATAGTCATGGATGTTGCATCAATGAAAATAAAAATAAAGTTTGAGAACTGGAACCAGTGTCATTTTGAGAACATATATTGTGAGGAGCGAGAACTTGGCAAAAACAGGCTGGCTGTGCTGCAAGACATAGACTTCTGTGTGACTATTGTGTGTCTCGCTGATTGAGAAGAAGCACAGAGCCTCATTTCTCTGCAGCCAGCCATGGTCCTGAAGCAATCCACCTCTTCCACACACACCCCTGGCCAGGCCCCATAATCTCCCCCCATTCGCCTGGGCTGTCAGCGCACATCTGCTCCCTGTTACTGCTGGAGCCTCTGCTGTCAATTCAATTAGGCCTCTCCTGCTCAGGTCAAACTGTACGAAGGTGCACACGTGCACACCATGCACATAGTGCCTTGCCTGCATGCACACATGTAGGCAACCAGGCACATGCAGAGTTGACATTTGGTTCTTGGCCTTCTGTACTCTCGGTAACCCGGCTGCATCCCTCTAATTGTTGCATGTCGGGCAGAAACCGTGTATCTTTATAGTTTGTTTATTTTTTTGTTTTTGTTAATGTAAAGCATCCTTGGGTTTTTGAAAGGCGCTATATAAATTCAAGTTATTATTATTATTACTTTATTAACGAACGTATGTTTTTTTGTTTGTTTTTTAATTAACCCATTTAGATCTGAGGCCAATTTTAAAAACGCCTTTTAAATCCCAAGTTTTCAGAAAAAGATTATGTTGCCATAGAGTACATAGCAATTTCTAAAATGACACAGATACATTCCCGGATTGAAAGGTATAACAACGTACAGGCTGTCCAGGTCTAAATGGGATAATGCTCTACTTCGTCGTCCAAATAGTGAGTGTTGCGTGAAAGTAGCGAAAATAGCAAATCTACAAGCTCACATCGTCGCATCGCGACACCTTGTGAGCTATGTGCACTATTTTGGAGAGTTGGTTAATTTTGTCTGTTGGTTAATTTTGTCTGTTGGTTTAATAAACATTTCACCAAGTCAAGAACTTAAAGACTTAAAGACATTTCCACCCGATAGTGATGATATGGTGATGTGCAGGCCAGGTGGGTCACCACATTACATCACATTATGCTAAATGTTCATTATCATGTACATTTCAAATGGAAGTAGCACACAAGCATAGTGCTGAGGTGGGCGCCATTTCACAATGGCATGGTGTGGGAAAGTCAATTATTATGAAATGATTGCAGCAGAAACTGACATGCACTGAATGAATAACAGGTGCTTACGGGTTCACAAAACACAAACACTTTAGGCCTCTATGGACAGACACACAAGCACAGGGAAATACCCCCCCCCCACACACACACACACACACACACACACACACACACACACACACACACACACACACACACACACACACACACACACACACACACACACACACACACACACACACACACACACACACACACACACACACACACACACACACACACACACACACACACACACACACCTAGCTACCTACCTTGTGGCATCTTAATTAGAGGGGTGACATTTCAGAGGCTGAACAGGAAGCATCTTATGATGTCTAAAAACAAGTCATAATGACGATGACAAAACCAACACACCAAACAGGTGCAGAACAAGGACTATCAATCCAACATAATCCATCTAAAAACCTTAGTGACATTTCAAAACACTGGACATACAGAGAGGACTGGGAAATTAATCAGTGTTATTATTGGTCTTTCAATATTCTGGGAGATAATGATGAGACAACAGAGATGCCTGCCTGGTGTATTCCTCATCTAGTGTGATCAAATTCAAAACTCTACGTCGACAGCTTTCCCAATACATCCTTCACAACTTTATTGTGGAGGATATTGTGCAGTGATGTGGCAAACGCCTGCCCCGCTGTAAATCATACAGGAGAAAAAAGGAGATTCTCTTGAAATAATGCCATGAAGTTTGGCTGTGGGCTCAGCTCTGTGCCAAATTATCCACACAATCAATAGCAGATGTTTAGCTAAATCCTGACATGTCGACCACTCACCCTCCCAGGTACTCATTAAGGGAACACACTGGCAGGGCTTCAAAAACCTCTCATGAAGCATGCAAGACAGATTATTTTCATTCATTCAGATGGCACCATGCTATTTGTAGTACTATAGGATTTTGTGCACCCCAGGATATGAATAGTTAAGGGGTGAGGATCTTTTACGGAGTTACATTAAGTTTTATGGTCAACTTCTGCAAAAGCTGGGGCAGCCTGAGCCTGATAGCCAAGTGGTTAGGGTGTATACCACATTAGCGCAATGCTTTGATGAGCCAGTCCCAAGTTTGATTCCCAGCCGGATGGACCTTTTGCTGAATGTCATCACCCTACTCGCTTTCTCCACGGTCGCTGTCAATAAAGGCTAAAAATGCCCCCAAAATATCTTTAAAGGAGGAGTTCACCCAAAAAATGACTTATTTTCTATCAATTGCACACCCTATGAAGCCTTGAATCCATGGATTATTTTTAGTTTTTGTCGCATTCCTAAGCTAATAATTTGATTCCCGTCTCCTACCGGCTAATGTATCCGGTAAGAGACACAAAGTAGATTATTTGTGTCTCCTACCGGAAATACACACGGTCATCAAATTATTGTCTTAGGAATGCCACAAAAACAAAAATAAATCCATGAAATCAAGGCTTCATGGGGTGTGTAATTGATAGAAAATAAGTATTCTTTTGGGTGAACTCCTCCTTTAAATTGTGAAAAAGAAAATCGGCACCAGCTGAACAATAATACTGATTCTCTCGCCTTCAACCAGAAGCTCACCTTTCCCATGTGGCGAAGCATCTTCCCATGTGTGTGTGTGTGTGTGTGTGTGTGTGTGTGTGTGTGTGTGTGTGTGTGTCATTGCTTTTGTGTAAAACCACACAATATTCTTGAAATAATCCAAACGATTAAAAATAGAGTTGTACACAACGCTTATGTAAGTAAAATGCAAATGGCTGTAACGACCACTTATTCACTAATTCAATAAGTTAGAGATACTTTTCTCAGTATAGTCTCATGCAAACTTCCCATCAGCTAACACAATGAGTAAAATCATGTAGTTTATGCTATGCCTTCGCTTCCTATGAGAGACAGTTTAAATGTGGTTCCAGCTCCAAAAATGACCGCCACTGTGCTTTGCGTTTAACAGCAAACGTTGATATCCAGGCGGCATATTGTAGGCGACGTATGACTCCATCAGCCTCTCATTGATTCCGCGAGAGCGACAGATGTGGGCATGAGGGAAAGCGCAGCCCTCCAATTCCTATTTCCACCTCATTAGGTCAGCCTCGCCCGAGTCGCCTGGCCAATCAGGGAGGCGTCGCAGGTGAGTGTCAAACCAATGGGGCGTGAAGTGACAGCTCCCGCTGAAACACTTCATCAGCTCCTCCCCCCCACGGCGTGCTGCGACACTCTCACCCAATCACCAGTGGTACTTAAGTGCAAGTATTTTTTACTTTACTGGAGTATTTCCGATTTTCCATACTTTTACTTCACTACATCTCAGAGGCAAATATTGCTCTTTTACTCCACTACAATCATTTGAAAACTTTAGTTACTAGTTACTTACTTAGTAATATTACATTAACCACTTCAGCCCATATACTTTGGCTACAATCTCCCCATGCTTTGTGAGCTTGTAGATGTAGATCTGCTATTTATAAGATTTTTCATAAATTTGTGAAACTTGTGAAATGGGACATTCAGCACAAAGAGTACTTTCACTTTTGGTACTTTAAGTATATTTGTATGCCAATACTTTTGTACATTCACTTTAGTACATTTTGAATACCGGACCATTTACTTGTAAGAGTATTTCTACGTCATGGTATTGATACTGAAATTGAGTTCTTCTTCCATCACTGATTACTGCCAATCACTGTGCCGCCTTGCTGCGCTCGCTCTCTCTCTCTCTCTCAATCATCAAACATTCCCGCTGTCCCCGTGTCCCTTTTAGCCAATCACTCACTCACTGAGTGTTCTAAAAGCAGGGCTACAGGATGGGCGTTTTCTCTCTGATGTAAAATACATTGGATCACTGGCTGTTTCTCCTTCATCACAGCAAGTCTGCACGGGTCAATTTATAATATTAAATGAGCAAGGAGCGTCAGCTCGTCTCACTGAAACCACACCAAAAGAGACAGCGTTGCCATGTCTGCTTATTATAAGCGACTTTGGGCTTTTGAATTATTGGTAGTTTCGGGTTGCGGGTTTATGGGCTTGTTTGTAAAATGTAGTTGCTTATTTGGGCTTGTTTCCTAATGTTGCTATACCAGTGGTATTTCCCCCCTTGTGGTATCCCACCCCCGCCATCTAAAAACATTTTGTGCCATAGACCCCCGTACTAGATTAGTGTTGTTAAAATGTTTCAAAACATCTCACAACACGTCACAATGTTTTGTTTCCCCCTCTGTTTTGTTTTTGTTTTGTTTTTTTGTTTTTTTGGAAAATGTCTACTGTATACAGTGCTACCTAGGATCCCCTCTAAAACGAGATGCTACATCTCAAGGGGCTATTCCTAATAAAGAATTTCAATAATAACAACGCGACGGGTTGTAAGCTTGTGGATCAGCTATTTTCAAATAGACGATCTACATAGGTTTAAAGTGCTTCCCAATTTTTTTGGGGATTGTTTTCATACACCTGGTTGCTTATTTCGCTTGCAAAATCTGGCAACGCTGCAAAGAGAATGTATAGCACGTTAGGCTGTTTGCATATATGTGCGGTATGACATACCTCAGTCTCTTGTAGTACTGTTTGACCTTCTCGAGCGAGGCGGCATTGATCTGAGCCTGATACTCCTCCACTGACACATTGTCCCGATAATAGTACCCCTCCATACTCTCCAGGGCTGAGAGAGAGAGAGAGAGAGAGAGAGAGAGAGGGAGGGAGGGGTCAATCTGAGTTTAAGCCCCTTTCCTTTCAGCGGCATTCATAAAGTCAATCCCCTTCACTGTACCTTGGGTGAAGAGCACAGGGTAGATTTTGAAGCCACCTCCGTTCTTCAGCCGCTGAGGCAGCTGGGAGAAGTAGAAGCCCTCCAGGTAGAAGCAGACCTTCAGGGCCTGCCGAGTGCCCTCGACCTGGTATGAGATGGGCATGTCTGGGTACACACAATAGGAGGGTGGAGGGGCGGAGGAGAGGAGAGGAGAGGAGAGGAGAGGACAAAATTTAAGAGCTTGTGTGAAGACGATTTAGCTTGTTGTGCTGTAGTGCATTGGTTCCCAGGGGTCCTTGGGGGGGGTACCAGGGGGTCCCCAGCTAAATTAGTTAATATAGCGTCACAATCATTTTAACCACTTTTAACCATATTTTATACTTTGGCTATTCAAAAATAGCAGATATACAAGCTCTATGACCGTGTATATCTGCCATTTTTGAAAAATCCCTGGCACAAAATATTTTTGAGATGGGGGGGGGGGGGGTCCGAAGCCAAATACATATTATTTTGGGGGTCCTTGTCATGAAAAAGTTTGAGAACCACTGCTGTAGTGTACATACTTGCCACCAGAGGCTCCCCTTCAAACTGCCGGAAGAAGAAAGTGACCTTCTCCAGGTCAATCAAGGCCACCTCAGTGTCCTCCAACATAGCTTGCTCGTCGGTCTGTAAAGAGACAAAATATGAAGTCCATAAGGACGTCATGTCATGCCCATGTTCACCTAAATCTCCCCCATTTAGCAATATGCACGCATAACCCATCTGAGGCCCTTGCTTGTGTTTACGCACGTGACAACAACACATGCACATCTGTGTACAGTATCGGTGCATGTTGAAGGTCTGTCAGCAAGTCCAGAGAATGTTTGTGCCTGTTTTGGGCATGTTTTTCTTTGCCTGCATGCGTCTGTTTACGGGTGTGCGTGTACGCTGTACTGTACGTGCGCGGCTGGCGAGTGTATGTGGAGGGAGGCATGCATGTGTGCGCTTCCTTTTCAAACATCCGCTCTCGACATCCTCAGACACAAACAACCACATCTGCTGCTGGCCTGTGTGTGTGTGTGTGTGTGTGTGTGTGTATTTAGTGACCTGACAAAATATGCGACCATGTTGTATGTGGACTTCACATAACACACATTAAGGTCCAACAATACCACTAGGCAGTGCTTAAGTTGTAAATTCTTAGGTGCTGGAGCCCATGACCCTGATTTTATTTAGTTGACTTTTTTCATAAAATGATTTAACCATATAATAGCCCAAGGCCAAATAACAACATAATGATGTTTCCCCATCAAAGAAAGCATTTATTAATCAGAGCACTCACATCAGAGTATACTAGCACTAGCAGAAACGCTAAACATTATTTATGTATTTTATGAACGATTCTGTCAAAACATAGGTGGGGGAGGCGCGTAGAAACAGCTTTTTCCCCCTCTCTTGCTTGCTCTTTCATCAACTGTGCCTTCACTTCCTTCATTTCTCTTCTGACTGTTTGTGTAGGACTGCTACAGAGGGGGGAATTCAATTAGGGAAGCATCTAGGTTTCGTTCTGAAATTCTGAGCCGTAGGTGCATTGCCGTTTGAAAATTCAGAGCGAATGGCAACTATTAACTGATATCAGAGCACTCTATATGATGTCATAACCAGCTTTGAAATTGGAGCAGATTCTCAGCGTGAATTTCTTAACTAACTTGTAAACTCTATTTACAACCATGAAAAGTAAGCAGGCTAAGAAACCAAACAGTGATGTCTGTCTGTCTGTCTCGCTATGATTAATATCGCACACACTCCCTACACACAACGATCAGCACTGTCCATGGGACTTTTCTCCATTACGAGCCACGGGAAGGGACATGAAGGGGAAAACGATAAAGTTGAATTAAGCACATGAAGGCCAGCATGCCTATTCTGGGGGGGATATTCACCCAAAAAATTGCAGATCTACAAGCTCATGTTGGCTACTTATGGCAAAGAAATTTGGTGAATAGGGAAACAAGTGGTCCAAGTAAAGTTGCAACTCAGGTAAATTTCACTAAGATTATTAATAATTCTGAGGTGACTGACTGAGCTCCGGTCAGTTCCGGCATTAATTAACCCATTCAATCCGGGAACGCATTTGTGTCATTTCTTTGGCTATTCAAAAATAGCAGATATACAATATACAACATTTTTGAATAGCCAAACAAAGTATAAAATAGTGTGTGTGTGTGTGTGTGTGTGTGTGTGTGTGTGTGTGTGTGTGTGTGTGTGTGTGTGTGTGTGCACGTGTCGTGTTGATGTAAGCCTACGACACAGTTCTCTAACCTACATCCCAAATAAAACACTACAGTAAATCACTTCCTGCACCCATTTCCCAGTGGAAGGGAAAATAAATTATCTCCTCACTAGCAACTGTACATCCAAATGCCTCATCTGTCCTCACACTGAAAGCTGCTAAAGAAAAGAAAAGATCTCGGACTGAATTCACAATACCAAAAACCATGGAGATAAATAAGTGAAAATAGCCATGTTATAATAAAGACCATCAGCCAATCAAACCTTTTGTTTGGGCTTCTTCTCTCTGAAAGTAATTATCTCTCAAAAGACAGCAATGCTCTTCCCAGACGAGTGAAGTGAACGAGTATGATTCATCCAAGTCACGCGCTAAAAATGAATCCGTCAGTCAGACTGTAATAGCCACATTTGCAGTCGGCTTTAATTTAATCCCATTAAACGTCTCTCAGACAAAGTATCAGACGTCAAAACCTTCACTGTTAACTCTGACAAAGAACAGTAATGACTAGCGCCTCGATGGTGAAAGCGAAAAACGTGACTTGTTCGTCAACAACTCCTTTAGTTACTGTAACTCTGTTGAGTTTGTGGAGCTATTTCCGCTACTTTTGCGCAACACTGTCAAACAACAAAGTTTGAAATAGGGCATTCATTCATTAAATGGAATGAAATATGGAGGTACAAAGTTTCTCCCCGACAGTGACTAGTGTTGAAACCCATATTGGAGACTGCAATCTTGTTTACTGCGATGCTGGTCCTTTGGCGTTATACTGTCAGCCTCATCTACTGTAGCTGTCTAGTAATTAAAGGCGGTGCGTGCGTGCGTGCGTGCGTGCGTGCGTGCGTGCGTGCGTGCGTGCGTGCGTGCGTGCGTGCGTGCGTGCGTGAGATGCGCGGATCATGGTGTTAGCCGCGGTTGCCGCAGTTAACCGCAGTTTAGGTGGATTTGGGTCAATCAAATATAATTATTAATTAATATTGGATAAAAAGCAGGTGAAATAATGCGGGAATTAAATTCTAGTATTCTAATATTACGTCATTTTACATCAGGCACAAATTAGCCGCCTACTGCACGTTGCCAACAACAGCATGCAACCGGTGTTGCCAGATCTTGCGAGAGAAATAAGCAGGCAGGTCTATGAAAACAAGCCCAAAACAAGCACCAAATTAGCCCAAAAGTCGCATATAAAAAGCAGACATGGCATGAATGAAGCTCCGTCTTGTTGTTACCATAGATATGGATTATATACAGTCACTACATCGCGACAGACAGTGGTGATTAACATTGTTTATAAGAAAACTAACATCAGGAAAATAATAATAATGTGATGCGGTTGGTGCAGATTTAGAAATAGGATGGTATAATTAATGCAGTTGGATGGCGGGTGGATAATGAACATGTATGAACGTCTGGACATCAAACCAGTTGAATGAGAGTGTAAACTCTCAGCGTTACATGAACACTGAAGATTTTATTGCGTACTTACCAGGTTTGGGGAGAGGAGTGACTGGAAGTGGAGGAGTAGCCCAGCACTGGCAATCTGCTCCAGCCAGCGATGGCTGGCCTCCACGGACTCCTGAGGGTCTTGGGTATCTGGGCTATCCTGCTCAGGACCCGTGCCCACATTGTGGACCTGTAAGTAGGGAATACAGGTCAGAATTGAAATGATTATTGGATGGGTGTATTCACATGCACACGCACGTACTTACGTACCTTTACAGTCTTATAGTCTTTATAGTTCACTATTCTTGTGATTGTCTTATTTTACTCATAGATTGTGAATGTTAAACACATAGCGCTGACACTAATCCCCTACGTTTCCTCTATGTTATTCATGTAGCAGTGTTTTACCTGGTTGAGCACAGCCAGGAGGTGTTGTGAGAAGGCACACACTGCTGCCACCAATGACTGACAGAACACCATGTCACGGCGTAACTGGATCTCTGAGTCTGGGGCAGAATATAATGTGAGAATATTTGAGAGTTGGAAAAATGCAGGGATGAGAGGGAGAGAGAGATAGCATTGAAGGTTAATATTAAAACATAAATGGTTATACGATAATGTAATGGCGGTGGTAATATACTGTGTAATTTAATGCTCTATATAAAAGTAAGTGAATATATGACTAGACGTGTAAAATGAAAAGAAAAAAGGTTGGGAGGTAGAGGAATGAAAGAAATTAGGCGGCATTAGTTGGTGGTATGATAACTAAGCTGACTTATTTGGGTCAGTTTATTCAAGGGGGCAATTTCTGGAGCTTTAAAGATGGTAATTAAAAGCCTCAGTCAATTTTATCATCCTCCCCAGGATATTAAATATTCTATCAGAAGTACATGAGAGCACATGACAGGTGTGCCTGAGCGGAAAATAATTGGCTGCCATAATTTCCTGAAAAATGAACACCCCTCCCCACTCGGGCGAGGGCACCAAAGAAGTTTATCAGTTTTCCGAATGATCTGGCAAACCCCTCAGGAATTCATAATGTGCAGCATTTAGTGGGTGCAGATTCCTCTGACACTATTAGCCATTCCCTCTATTGAGTATTGAGTTTTTCTGCGCGGTTATTATTACCCTGTTTTTCTTAAGCGGTTCGAAAACGGGCGCCTGAGGCCTGTTCACATCAGCATAATTCTAAGACGAGTTTGTGTCTGACTGTGGTAGCGGTATTATTGCCAAGAGTTAAATATAATATGGATCAGACGCAATGTTAGTTTATTATTTAGAGGAGTTGTTGAGCTCATAACAGTAAGCATGTCCGCTTTGAAGTTGATATTTCTGTGTCTTTGTTACTACCGACTGCTACTACAGTATACATGAGTGTTGGAGCAAAGAAGTGGATCCTGCACAGCTTGCAGATATAACATTTATTTTAATTTATTTAGGTAACCGCCTCTTTTTCTTTCTTTTTTTCTCTATCCCTCTCAAACACGTTATCTTTATTAGGTTGTATAGTATAGTCATATGAGATCAGACACAGAGTATAGGACCAACCTGTATACTGAAGTAAGACCAAGAGCACTCGTGTCTTCACCTCTAGGAAAAGGAAACAAGATCATCAATCAAACATTAATGATCAAATAATACCCCAGACGTCCATATATAAACTCCCTAAAAACCTTTCCTCCGCTGCTGTGTCTGCACATTACGGCTGTGACCCATAAGGCCAGCCAAGCCTGCAGAAGCCATAAGCAGTGTGGGAGACATGACCACTCTGCTTCAGCCAAGGCAGACTCCCTGGCTGTTTATCTTCACATGTGAGGGAAGTCCAAACATCATAAGGCCAGGCACAGAGAAAGATAATAACATAAATCTGTATTGTTTATATTCATATCAGAACCACTGGTACTAATGTACAGAACAGTAAAAACCTTGGCAGGACGTTGCTCAAAGGAATAAAAAGCCATTATGACGAGAGGTAGAGTACAGCAAGCAGTGCACACAAGCCAGGCTGCATTAGTTCTGCTCATAACGGCCAGCTCATCTTTCCCAGGAGTATAATGTGACTAGCCAAGGATTTAGGTTGTTTGTATGTGTGCCTCTCTCTCTCTGTGTGTGTGTGTGTGTGTGCCTCTCTCTCTCTCTCTGTGTGTGTGTGTGTGTGTGTGTGTGTGTGTGTGTGTGTGTGTGTGTGTGTGTGTGTGTGTGTGTGTGTGTGTGTGTGTGTGTGTGTGTGTGTGTGTGTGTGTGTGTGTGTGTGTGTGTGTGTGTGTGTGTGCGTGTGTGTGCATGTGTGTGTGTGTGCGTGTCTGCTTAATCTGTGTGCCAACAAACACAAAAACCACGCTCCCATTGGGGACAGGGGAAGGCTAAGGTCCTTGCCTAGATAAATAGTGGTGAATCAAGGAATGCTCACAGCGCACAGGTCCTCAGCTCTATAAGTCACTGGGCTTCAGGCCCAACTGTTATGACTTTCCAGTTTATGTATGGAAGAGCTCAGGGAGATCAGTGTATTTAGTAGTCTGGGAGAGTTATGTTTGCAGTAAATAAGATGCAGGACACTGGAGAATTTGTCAATGTAACATATATATATTAAATATGACCTCCCATGTACTGTCTAGAACAGTTTTTCATGTACAGTATTACAAATATTGCATGTACTGTAACTATGTCTGAGCATGTGCATGTGTGCATGTGGCTGAAGACTTGTGTGCGCGTGTTAGTGGGTGTACATATGGACAGATGTCCATGCACATGGACACAAATAGCATCTACAAGCTCACGATGCATTGCAATGCAACACGTTGTGAGCTTGTAGATCTGCTATCTTTGAATAGCGGAAGTATAAAATAGGGCTTAAGTGGTTAATGATCAGTAAATACACTAATTACATTAATTACAATAACATGATATATGTGTTTATTTTGTACTTTGACTTAAAGGGATTGTAGGCGAGTTCAGAGGTAAAAAAAAGAAAAAAAATATTGTCAAACACCGCACCTCCACTCCCCCCCCGCCCCCTCCTCATCAGCAGTTCGTTTCCCCGACCACCAGGGGGTGACGCAGGGGGGACTTCTAAACGGGCCATGCCGAAAATAGGTTGCTTTATTCGGATACAATGCTGTCACTGCCCGCCCCTGCCGGTTCTCTGAATTTATATTTTTAAATTTCATGATAAATTGACCACATATATGAAGTTAAACAACTAAATTCTATCCAAACGATATCTTAAAAGTAAATTCCGCGCCTCAAAAAAGAAGTTTGAGAGCGTTTTAAAATCGAAAGTAAAACGTTGAAACTGCCCACAGAGAAAACAATGGCGGCTCGTTCCATTTTTGGCGGCTGCACTCGGTCCCATTCGGTTTCACCCGAACAGTTCACACGGGCACAGACGCGCACGGACGCGCACATGCGCGTCCATGCATTTACGTCCCGGACAAACATAAATAGTAGGGAAAATACGGATTTCAGAAAGAGGACTGTGTTTCAATGCAGGAAAACACCCCAGCATCATTATATAGTGGCTGATAGAGGGGAAAAAATGCAAAATATATGTATATACATATTCTTAAAATGTAGGCTTAATGTTGCCTACAATCCCTTTCAGTCATTTTGAATGCAGGACTTTTACTTGTAACAAAGCATCTTTACACTGTGGTATTGCTACTTTCCAAAATCAGAGTACTTCTTCCACCACTGGTAGACCAAGGGTTCCCAAACTCTTCAGGCTGCGACCGCCCCAAAAAAATCATATTTGTACTGGGAACTCCCCACCCTGACAAGCACATGGAATTGTAGGCATTACATTTAGTTTGACTCTGTTCCACAGATAAATATTGTGAAAATAGCCAAACTACTAAGCTCACAACGCCTCGCAGATCGGCTATTTTCACAATGTTTGCCACTTTCTTACGTAATATGTACACTAATCATCTGGGGACCCCCCAAAATAATTTGGGGACCCGACCCCCAGTTTGGGAACCATTGTGGTAGACGGAGACGCGCATGCTAACCTTCAACAAACTTGGCGATGGTGTGCGTGAGGGTTTGAACGCTGCCAGGCAGATTCCAGGGATCCTGTTTGACGTGAAGACGGAGCTTCTTAGTGCAGTTCACCCTGGGCTCCATCTCCTGCTGGAACTCTGATAGATACACACACACACACACACACACACACACACACACACACACACACACACACACACACACACACACACACACACACCGATAAACAAATTAGTTTGGGCCAAATAGAGTTATGAGGCAGAGTTTTTGCATAAAGTGAAAGCAGATTATATGACAAACTGCCCTCATCCACCTCTTGCATTATTCATGAGTCAGAAAAGATGGAAAGAGAGAGAGAGAGACAGTGGAAGAGGAGAGATGTTCTATTGGTGGGACTCAACTCATTATTTTTCTCTTTTCCCCCAATGTGCTTCTGCCCCTCTCTTTTTCCATTAAATTCATCTGAGGGAACTTCTGTCTCTCTCACATTCTAGCTCTCTTTTCTCAATTCTCTCTCTCTCTCTCTCTCTCTCCCCCTTTCTCTCCTAATGTAGTCACCAAACGAGACCCTGGTGTTAATGAGTGCTTCATTATTCAGGCGGTTTCATTAGTGTGACCCAATACAGAAATTCGCTTTCAGACTGTCTGGTATCTCGTCTCATCTTGGCAGTGGCAGAACGCGAACACAGGAGCACGTCAATCTGATGCTACTGATATAGGAACGAGACAGAGGGGCTTGTAATGTTTACTTTGTTTGAGTTTACTTTGGAAACAGAGAGGGAGCTCAGATATGTGATAACAGGGTGGCCGTTTCACGGCGGCTTCAAGGGGATGACATGTGTGTTTGTGCTTGTGTGTATCCGAGAGGAGTGGTGTGGGATATTGCGTGCGTGCGTGCGTGCGTGCGTGCGTGCGTGCGTGCGTGCGTGCGTGCGTGCGTGCGTGCGTGCGTGCGTGCGTGCGTGCGTGCGTGCGTGCGTGCGTATTTTATATTTGTATGTTTCTGTACTGTATGTACACGAACACACATGATCAGATACAGGAATGCTCCACTTAGTTAGATAATCCTATTTCAACCACACACACATAACTGGCACAGAAATGAGGGCATTTGGCTATGCACACAAACACCCTCATTCACACAGATATCCGCAGACCCATATAAACAAAAACCCACTTTCAAATCAATGTATTCGCACTCACAAGAGACCGATATGAGAGGAGAACTGGGTGTGAAATGGGGATGTGTGTTTGGACGATCCACATTTGAAAACATACCACATAACTCATTAATCTGCTCCTGTGCTCAGACTTACAGTCAGAGAACCTTCTTTGCCTTTTTCAGTAATTCCCATTCAAGGACACAGAGCTATTTTGTTTTGGTTCTATTAGACCTGAGCGAATGCCTTACAGTATATGCTGTTCTTTGCCAAGTCTGGCGACCTTGTGTTTATCACTCAGACACAAAAACAACCATGCCTTTGAGCATTGCATTTTGCTATCTAATCTCCAAAATGAGTCGACTCATCGAAACAGAATTCTATAGACACAGCCATTTTATTTTTAGGAACCGATGGAGATACATTAAGCTTCTCCAGTTCCTGCACAGTTTCCAGTAAGAGATAATATAAAGCAAAGCAATGGACAATGTTGATGTTATACATCAGCAGGTGGCATTGAGACAATACAGTTACAAACCAAATCATGCGGACACAAGCATTCCTACTGTGACACCTTCCCTGCTGGCTGATAAGGAACCCTACAATAAACCACAGGGCGGAGGTGAGTAGACAACTAAAGTGGGCACTGTTCCCATTCCATTGTGCGCTGAAGAGAGAACAAGGGCACAGTGGGATAGCTTTGGGGTAACAGGGGACGATGGAAATAAAAGAAGGGAGAGATGAAGGACAGAGGAGGATGGGAGGAATGGGACTTTGCCCTTTTCAGCAGCTGGAATCTGCCTACCACCCCCGTATGTTACACACTTACACACACACACACACACACACACACACACACACACACACACACACACACACACAGACCATGACAGGAAGTTGCAGAACATTGCGCGGGAGGCTGCAGTGTTTTCAGTGTGAGCTATGTTTTCTCTACAGTGTTTTGTATCTGTGCATGGTTGGATTCTGGAGTCCTTCCAATGTTATCTTACTTCTCCCAGTCTCCACCGTGCAGCCCAGCAAGGACTCTGAAAGCACAGATACAACTACAGTACACCACCCCCCCCCACACACACACACACACACACAGCAAAAAAGAAATCACCATATTCACAGGAAACCCATAGGCAGACATAAAACACAGAGTTTGACAGGAAAGTGTAGGATGGCAGTCAAAGAAAGAAAGAAAGCATCAGCCTTTTATTTCACGCTGAAAGATTAACTTTCATGTTTGTATGTGATTTTTTTCTCTTTTCATATACAGGCATAAAATGTGGTTTCATAAGAGAAACACCTGTTATTGCTCAAGCGGTGATGCACTGTGAAACGACATGGTGTCATGGAAGAAAAATCTCAAAGTAGACAGATGCAGGTTGAGAGTAGCCTGGTAAACACCCCCTCCCTCCGGAAATCTCATGCATTGCATTGCATTTGGTTTCAGGAAGGAGGGTCTGGGATTGCTCACAGAGTAAAGCTGCCCGAACCGCTGCGCATACGAACCAATCAGCGGCTGCTAGGGGCGGGATCATCCAATCACCTGCCTAGTAGCTTGAAAAAAAATGAAACTCCGTCTGTCATCGATTCTGCGCCCGGAGTCTCAGATGCAAGTACGCTGTGAAACAAAATGTGTGTCGCAAGCTTCTTCCATTTGACGGAGTGAGGTTAGGTTGAGAGCAGAACAGAGCAGGAAGTGGAGAGGAATGGGCTTGACAGGGCCGTGCACACGAGAGAGAGAGAGAGAGAGAGAGAGAGAGAGAGAGAGAGAGAGAGAGAGAGAGAGAGAGAGAGAGAGAGAGAGAGAGAGAGAGAGAGAGAGAGAGAGAGAGAGAGAGAGAGAGAGAGAGAGAGAGAGAGAGAGAGACAGTGTGCTGTCTTTAGAGTACCTTGTAATCCTCGGCCAGGCGTGAAACACTTGGTCTGCTCAAAGGCTCGAGCGACCACGGCGCCTCTCAGCATGCTTATGATAGAGTCCACCTTGAAGGGAGGGAGGGGAAAGGGTGTGATTGTGGACATACTGTAATACTGTGCATGAGTCAGGTTCACAGGATCCAAATGCTCAACGCAATGTGTCTTCATGCGTGTAAAGCTGGCAGTTAAGTGGAAGGGAAGGCAAAAAGTGCTGCCTGAACACATACAGTATAACACAACACCTGGTCTGGTCGCTCTCTCCCCTCTCTCTCTCTCCCTCTCCCTCTCCCTCTCACACACACACACTCGAGCACACGTGCACACACACACGCACGCACACACAGTCCCACAGAGACCCAGTGAATACAATTGCTATGCAGTATATAAACAAAGCGTGGGGGGAAGCTGCTCTACAATAAAACAAATGGCCGGAAGCAGCTCAGAACTGCAGAGGCAGCACAGCGTGATTTCTGCTCTTTCACTGCCGATGGAGACGTCCTCATTCAAAAACTTAATTAAAACGCTTCCTCGCCGGGTATCGCGTCAGAGGAAAAAGGGTCACGCCCTCAATGTCAACCTTTGCCCAGAAGGTTACAGGCAAGGTCAAGGGTCATAGCTTAGGGCATATCCCAATTTCCCTTTCCTACGCATGAACCATGACACGAAAGCAGCAGGGGTCAAGGGTCAAGAGAGGAGAAACATACATTTGCTAATGCGTTTCCATACAGAATCAAAAACAAATACAAGTCAAAGTTACTGAAAATAGTAGTAATTATCTAATATGGCCAACACACAAATGTGTGTGAGGAGGAATTAATTGGCATAACGACTAAATTGGGGAGAAAACGGGGCAAAAAAGCGTTTCGATCAGACTGCCCTGACGTCCCACAAGCAACAGCGCGCTGCTGTGCAGCAATGAAGTTCAACCCTCAAACATTTGTTCGCTCTATCTCTATTTGAACAAGTTTTTGCGGCTGTGTCCCAAACACCCCAAACAATTTGTATTGGTCGAGATCTGCACACTGCTCTGCGCCCATTTCTGGAATGATTGTCAGGAGCTTTATTAAGAGTTAAGGAAAAACGATTTGATGCTCAAATGGCATAGTAGATGCTGGATGGACAACAAAGTAGCTTCTCCAGCTCACTTTGCTCCTGACACAGGGTTGTTCGAACTGTCATCGAACAGTACAGAGCCTCATTTCTTCATATTTATATTTCAGGATGACAGTCAAACAGTACAGTGAGACTGTATCTAGTGGTTGTTCTTATTTAAGGAAAGTCTCATATTTAAGGGAAACCTGTCTAGGCATACGGTGTGTCTGTGCATGCATGTACAGTTTAAGGAGTACATTTCTGTGTGTGTGTGTGTGTGTGTGTGTGTGTGTGTGTGTGTGTGTGTGTGTGTGTGTGTGTGTGTGTGTGTGTGTGTGTGTGTGTGTGTGTCTGTGTGTGTTGTGTGTGCACCGTAGCTTGATGAAGCAGAGACATTACTTGATCCTCTCATTCATTATTATTATTTATAGTCATAATTATTAGTTTATTTGTTGTTTATGCCCCCATTTAATTTGACTGGTTCGGGCTATGGTTGTTATGACAAGGCAATGCTACATACTGTATCAGAACAGTTTCGCGCACAATTTCGTCAACGGTTGGCCTCGTTCGCTGGCTGTCAGGAACCGGTGTTAGCAGCTCTACCTTAAGGAACTACAGGGGACCATCATTAGTTACACTACACACACCAGTCTCATGATTTAAATCATGTGTCACATGCCATGTCATTTGACGTAATTCATTAGCCATACCAACCAAAACAATTACGTGTCATACATCATCCACCATAGGTCATATGATGTAAGTCACAAGTCATACAGTACATCTTCTGTCCAACATCATTTATTTACACATCATTAGTCATAATCCCCCAAGTCATAATTCATTTGCTTCATTCATTCATATGGTTGGTCCGTCAGTGAGCAAATGACTCACCTGGCTGAAAAGATGTTCCAGGAAGCTGTGCAGTTTCTTCTGCTTGTCATGGGACAGCCAAACACTCGTGGGCATCTCATCTCCTACAGGGGGGGGCATTTCAGCATTAGTCAGTACCGTATCGTTGCTGTCGGGCAGAAAACTTTTAACTCCATATTTCTTGTTTTTATGCGGGGGGTTTTCATAAATGAATGCCCTATAGAAAACTTTGTCAAATGACAGCGTCACGCAAGAATAACGGATTGCCGAATAGCCGATCTACAAGCTCACAGCACGTCACAATGTGATGTTTTGTGAGCTTGTAGAGCTGCCATTTCTTCTATTCTTATAAAAAATTGAAAATAGGAATGCCAGGTTGAAAATGGTTCATTCTGTCTGTGGGTTTTATAAAGATTTAACCCATGAATAGTTTAAACAAGAGATTGTGACTGCAAAATAATTACATTCAATCAATTGGAACACAGGGTTTTCACCCGACGATATAAACATGCATTACATGCACAAAACGCAAACATGAAACACATGCAATTGTGAACACACACAAACACACATGCGTATGCTTGCAAACATACACACACACTTCAACACAAACCTCTCCCACCACGTGCACTGCTGCTCAATTAGCATGTGTTATCAATTTAGAATCAACAGAGCATGTTTTGGCAGGTCTTAAGTGAGTGTCGTGTGTGTCTGAATGTTTTAAGTGTGTGTGTGTGTGTGTGTGTGTGTGTGTGTGTGTGTGTGTGTGTGTGTGTGTGTGTGTGTGTGTGTGTGTGTGTGTGTGTGTGTGTGTGCGTGCGTGCATGTGATTAGCTTCTGATGAGGGCATATCTGACATCACACAGATGTGAAGTGCGGACGTGACTGTGTGTGTGTGTGTGTGCATGTGCGTGTGTGTGTGCGTGTGTGTGCGTGCGTGACAGAGACAGCTACAGTACGGAGGGAGAGATGAGGGGGGGATATTTGACTGGACGCACAGCTGTGGAAAATGTTAACCGAAACCCTTGTGAGTGCTGTGGCCGAATGCCTGCCATAATCAATTAGTTTCATCTTCAGGCCTTGTTTTTGTTCTTGGGCCCTAAAAGGTATAATCATGCAGTTAGATTGTAATCATGACCTGTCAGTTATAGGACCATCATTCTATGTTGTGGTCGTCCAGGGCTGGGGATTACAGCGTTCAGCTGGAGCCATGACTTGTGTTTTATCACAGCGTGGTCTCGTTGTAAACAGAATATTCTACTCGAACAACCGCAGCCCTTTAAGACGATACACTGGACCGCACGTTTGTACTGTAAAAAGTCCGCGTCATGCAGGCTTTTTATTGGTTGCGTGTGTGCCACAATGTGCCTTCTAAACCCATTGGGCTGTCATGTGTAAGTGGTTTTGAGCCATGTACAGTAGTGAGTTTGCAAAATATAGTGACTTTTATTGTATAAACTTCATTACATATATGTGGGGGTGGGGAGGTAATATGGAGTCATTGCCCCATAAAATTGTTGCCCCTGTATCACACTTGTTTTCATAACCATACACTGTCCTGTCGTGTGGTCCACTTAACCTACTATATACTGTATACAGCAAGAACTACACCAAAAGGGGTTCCCGGATTGAAAGGTATACAGTAGTTACGTATTGGTGTCTAAATGGATTAATGTACTCTACATCAGTGGTTCTCAAACATTCTCATGTCAAGAACACCAAAATTAATACTTATTTAACTGCGGACCCCCATAAGAGAAGATCTGTCAACATTTGTCAAGATTTGACATTTAAAATAAAAATGTGTAAACCTTTCCCGTTACACAATTACAATAGATAGTGTACTGTACCCGAGTCCATGTCATCGCTGTGTACATAGGAGCTACAGTGGCTACTGCAAATGCTGGTGAAGGAGACGATAGAGTTCCTGTTGCTGTTACAATCACTGTAGAGAAGCAGGTAGAGAAGACAGCCGTTACATCATCATTCATTCTTTTAACCCTATATTGTACAAACATAGATGGACAAACATAGATCTTTTCATTACTTCCTCCTCCTGCTATTTCTGTGATTAGTAATATTTCATCCGCTCTAATCCCTTTCTGTCACCCTGTCTCTGAATCTTTACTATCTCTATTTTTCTTTATCCATCCGGACTTCTTTCTCACGTCACCTGTAGGAGTCTCTGTTGCTGATGGTGTCATGTCCGGAGTCCTCCTGCTCATCGCCCGCTACATTGAAACACACCTTCTTGCCGTTTCTCTCTCCCTTCTCTCCCTCGCTCTCTGCAGAGATGTAGGTCTCTGGGGTCTTTGTGTCCGACGTCGGGGGGTGAGTGATGGAGGACAGGAGGCTGACGGAGTGGCATTCACAGAAATGAGGAGAGAAAGGAGAGACAGAAAAGGACAAAATAGAGGAAGAAGAGCGATAAAGGTTATTCAAAACACAGCTATACAAGACGCACACACTCAGGAAAGCACATAGGAAAGACGGCTTCTTTGATAGAGGTTTGCGCATAGAGGTGGGGTATACAACACACACACTCGCACGTGCTTGTGTGTTGTTCACTACACGCACACATTCCTTCCTTCAGTCAGTACACACATGCCTGTGTGTCAGTGTGGACTGTACATTTGTCTCAATGACAAAATATGTTTTACCTTGCCTTGCAGGGTCTTGTTATTTGTCCTGTGTGTGTGTGTGTGTGTGTGTGTGTGTGTGTGTGTGTGTGTGTGTGTGTGTGTGTGTGTGTGTGTGTGTGTGTGTGTGTGTGTGTGTGTGTGTGTGTGTTCGAGTACTGTATGTGAACGAAATAACTTGAACGAATGGGCAGACTTTAGTGAAACGTGCCGACAATGATCAGCTGCCCCAAGGAGATAATTAACCTTTGGGTCAAGAAGATCAAAGATCAAAATCACTATCAAGGTCATGGTCAAAATGACATCATCAGGACATAATCATATCTCAGGAAGAGAGACGTAGAACAAAAGATGTTGGTGCCGGCAGGGTTTGTGCCCCCAAGTGCGTTTTTAATTAGTTTGTGTGTATTTATTGCTGCACGTCTCTGTGTGCGTGGCGTGCGTATGTGAGCATGAGCTGAAGCAATGAGTCTGTGAGTGAGGAGCAGCTGATGGAGCAGGCCAAATAAAACCCACAAGTGTTTGTGTTTGGCTTCCGCTGCACACAACAACTTCAGAGGGCTTTAAGGGCTCCACACATATTAATAGGTTCATACTTGTAGCAACAGTACAGCTGTGTCAACAGACGCTAGGCTGCAGAAATCAGCTCTCCGCTCACCATTACTGCCGGCCCGCACTCCTATCAGGGGAGGTTAGGAAGCGCAGGAAGAGGCCGCCTGGGATATTTTCACAGTTGCAGCAACACATGGTGGCATTTAAAGCCATATTCCCAATTAATGCTGGGGTTCGGGCTTCACTGAGCTCTCCCTCTCTCTCTCTCTCTCTCCCTCCACGCACACACTGACACGCGATGTCTGTTTGCATTTCAGCCTAATTTCATTCCGTGTCCGCTTACATTTTCCATTGTGTCATGACACACACAAGCTTTGAGGCCTTTTCAAAGAGGGAGGGACGCATGCAAGTGCAGGCTGGTGGGGGCAACTCAGAGCCCACTGAGGTAAACACACTGTCACTTGCGCTTCACAAACACATCTCTGATGATAGACCTTTATGCCTATTTATCATTTCAAACGCTGTTCCTCACCCCACCTCCCTCCATCCATCCATCCCTCCGTCTGCCACTCTCCATTCACAGGCTGACTGGTCCAACGGACATGCCCTCATTATGGTCCAGAGTCCACCACAATGCCCCTCCAGTGCAGAGTGGCATTCCATCGCCATGGAGAGGCTCTCCGGGCTCTCTCATTGGCTACCAGTTAATAAGGAAGTGTGCACAGTTTGGGGCCATTGGGGCACGGGGCATCGGATGGAGTGGGGGAGAATAACAATGACTGGATCAGAGCAGAGCAGGGATGAAGGGGAGGATGAAAGAAGGGGGGCGGGGGCATTGGGGGGAGAGAGAGAGTTCACCAGTGCACTAAGCTAAGCAAATCCCCAGGACTCAAATATCTTGCTGCTTGATGCAGTTAATGTTACCCACTTATACACGCTCCCAAATTGTACATCAGCAGCCTTCAATCTACAGTATAAGCACATCTGCATTACAAGCAGCCACAAAATCCAGGTTTTTAATGGGAAATTTGCATGTTCTTTCATCTCAACTGCTGAACTGAGAATAAGTTGGGAGATGATAAGTGCAGATCTAACGCAGTCAGTCAGGAAAACATTCATTAGAGGCCTCATTAGACGCATACAACATACATATACATGCATACATAAGCCTACATACTGTACACAAACATACAACTGTAGACTTCACAGGCAGAGTGACGAGAGAAGATGAAAAAACAGCAAGTGGAGTAGAGTCTATACTAGAGATAGAATTGTGCTTGTTTTGAACCATCTTATTGTTGTTTTATCACTGTTACTATACTGCTACCATGTTTGAGGAGACAAACATTTTATTTTCTTTTACGGTCCACAAGACGTAACAATAAGGACCTTGGTGTGTGTGTGTGTGGGGGGGGGCATGTTTTGTTAACTGTTCTAATACCGGAAGGCAGGAGTTTAATGATATAAAGCAGACTACCCCCCCCTTCTCCGGTTCTAAGACACAAGTTCAAAAGCCACTGCTCACGCATAAGCCTAACCTCTGAGGTCCGCCAAGAAATTACATAAGGACAACCATCACTCAGTGTCCACTTGTTTTATTTCCTGGATTACTCCACATGATATTCGCACACATTCCAGTGGATGTACTGTGCACTTCCCCACTTGACTGTGGGCTTGGGAAGTGAGGATGTGTTTGACACACAACAACACACAAAGATCACCTCCGAAATGTTGGCAACGTCACATGTCCCAATACATCTACATCGTTGCGGTTAAAAGTCAGTCACAACACACCCAAGAGTGATTTAAGACCCAAAGAAAAGACACAGATAAAAAAAGCCATAAATAGGCAGACAGGAAGACAGCAATGTCTGGACACATTCATTTTAAAATGCTTTACCATAGCAAACACTCAACAGGTTAACACAACCTACTGTGGACCTTACAAGTTCACGCAACTTACTGAGGTCTGTAATTGTTTTTTTAACACATCAAGCCAGACTTCATGTGGAGGTCTGAGTGTGGGTTCAGCCATGGAAACAGTACCCAATGAAAATTTGGATCCACTGCTTGCTCGTGCATGGCCATGTTGGCAGGGCAGGCCTGGATGTCACACGTGGACCTATGGTTTCACCAAGCCCCCCCCGATGGTATCCAACACATACAGAAGTCAAAAGAAATGTAGCCAGGTTGTGACTACTTTTCCATTACAGCCAAAGGTTGTAAGTACATTAGGTGTTGCGTGTGCGTGTGCGTGTGCGTGTGCGTGTGGGTGTGCGTGTGCGTGTGCATGTGCATGTGCATGTGCATGTGCATGTGCATGTGCATGTGCATGTGCATGTGCATGTGCATGTGCATGTGCATGTGCATGTGCATGTGCATGTGCATGTGGGTGGCTGCGTGAGTAGAGTGTAAAAGTGAGAAAGGTCAATATCCAGTTACAAGCCACGTCTCGGCCCATTCGTGAAACTGCCTCAGCTAATTGGCACTGACAGGAGCATGACAAAATTTCACCAGACTTTAGTCATTATGTACCCTGCTGTGGACGCGACACGTAATTGCCATGCCTGGGTGACAGCTCCGCTCCATCTAGCCACCTTCTAATGTCTTTCTGTGGAAACTGAGGAGACTTCTAATAACCCAACACATTCTCACTCCTAAGACGGCAAACGGGTGACTTTTTGGGATGGATTTGACCAAACGCCAAATGTTTGACTGGAAGGGCGTACTGGCGACGGCACATGTTGACTAGGAGGGATATGAGACGACACCAGATGACTGGAAAGGTACCCCTTCCATTCAAACGTTTGGTCAACGGGTTTAGGATATAGAACTTGCTTTTTGGTTTTCTCCCCACATAGCTGAAGGGCCCATATTGCATGATTTTTTGGGTTTTAAATAAAGCTTTCCATGCATTTTGGCCTCACTGAAATTTGAAGCCATCTCTGTACAGTTTTGGAGGAGAAAAACCTCAGGAAAAGCATAACTCAAACACACCTAAAAACACTGTTTTGCTTGAAAGCCAATGTGTTCTTCTCCCACAGCAGCACAGAGAGTAAAGAAGAGCCGTGTTTGCAAAGCACTCTTTCCTCAGTAAAGTCTCAGCTTTCCTGAGTCCATAACATCTGACAATACAGTGCACATTTCTTTCTTTGGCACTGACTCCCCCATCACATACAGTAGGAGCCAACCAGTGCTCAAGCACTTGCCCTATTTCCTTCATTGGAGAAATTGGCCCTTTACACATTTATGAGACAAAAGTGGTTGTGAAGTCTGGTTTAGAAAGGACAACTAAAGAAAATATATGGTTTAGGCAGAAATTGGGGATAAAGGAAAATGATACCAAACACTATATAAAACATTGAAATATGTCCTGAACATGAGCCAATACCAAGATATGCACCCGCGTCTAAATGCTATTTTTCAATGGGGTAGGGTAACTTTAGCAGCTGACAACACTAATTTAGCTGTGAATTTAGCTGTGACTCAAAAATATTATCTACAGACTTAGATCTTCTCAGAATTGATAAGTAACCTTTGCCACCTTGAGTGATACCGACATCTGGACCCATGGACTATCTGGGGGAAAACAGTGTTTAAAAACAGTGTTAAACTAGAAAAGTGTGCTCGTAAGAGAACAGGTCTTCGGCAGGTCGTGTTGCCTACCCAGGGCCTGCAAACTTTGGAATGATTTGAACAATCAGACTCCTGCAAACTTTGGAGGACGATCGTAGCCAAATAGAATGGAAAATGAAAAATGTGGCAGATACACCACATGACGATAGAGATAAGGTGTACCAATTCTTTTTTTTTAACTTTTTATTTATCCCACGATTTTTGTAACCCATTTTTTTCACCCGGTGCCAATTTTCTAAGTGATCCTGGGCACTACACCAGCCCTACACCAGTATTACACCTGTCACCCCACAGTAGGGAGGCCAGGGCCGAGCTCATGCTTCCTTCAGGCATGAGAGCCAACTGACCTTCTTGTCACCTGACAGGGGGGAGTTTCCCTGGTTGGACGTAGCGCGTGGAAGGAACACGTTATTCCAACCAGTTCCCTTCCCCTCCATCAGGCGCCCCGGCTGTCATGGGGGAGGCGGTATAGTGACCAGGATTACTACATGTTTTTGTGAGGGTATTAACTAGCCTAGGAGACACAGGGAGAACATGCAAACTCCACACAGAGTAGGCCCTTTCGCCAACCCCACCTAGGGTATGGGCGCTGATGACGCGGAGGAGAAGACACGCCCCCAGTGCCCACAGCGTCCCCGGCGGGAATCGAACCCAGGACCTTCTAGCTGTGAGGCGACAGCGCTACCGACTGCGCCACCGTGCCCCCTAAGGTGTACCAATTCATGTGATGTTTGAACAAAATATGTAGGAGTAATATCCAAAAATGTGTATGCTAAACTCTGCCTTCTGGTGGTGCTATAATATGGCCTCGTTCCCAGCCTAAACTCATCTCTGAGGAAAAAGGTCTGGTGAGGCTGTCGAATAAGTCGTTTTTCGGTTGAAAATCTAACCGGCCCAATGGGGATGGGGTTGATCCTGTATGAACCAATCGCCAAAGTTATATATAGCTATAATAGGCTGTTGTGAAAACTCTGCCGCAGAGGTTCTTCCTTGGCCTGGTGGAAACCAAAAACAGGCAGAGTAAGTGCGTGTGTGGTATGCTTGTGTGTGTGTGTGCGTACATAATGTGTGTGTGCATGCATATGTGCGTGTCTTTGCGTGTGTGTGTGTGTGTATTTCTCTTTACTGAAAGCTAATGTTGTCCAAATGTGGTGTGCTTACAGTACGGCACCTCACAGTGTGCCACAGGGTGTGGTGTGATGGTGAAAATGCCACTTAAGAGTCCGGTGATGCTCCATTTTGCATGTGTGCCGTTTCTATATGCATCATAATCTGATGAGAAGGTACAGTTTGTCCGCTGTAGACCACACAAGTTTGTCTGTCTTTAAAAATAGATGATAATACTATAACAATATGATATCTATAATAAATCAAAGATTTTCACAAGAGGTGGGCCCCTATAAACTGTTCACAATAGTTCATGAAAGGAATCTCACTTGTCCCAGTTAATATATAAAAATATTTAAAGGAGCCTTCAGTCAAGTGGTATTATGTTATATGAATGACCCATTCAGGCAGAACAGAGGTGGATAACAAAATAATGGGGTCTTCATGAACAGGGTTTAGGATATAGAACTTGCTTTTTGGTTCTCTCCCCACATAGCTGAAGGGCCCATATTACATGGCACGTGCATTGTGGCCTTGCATTGAAGTTACCGTACGTCTATTCAGTTCAGAAACAATTTCTGCAAATATACAAGTTTAATGTCCCAGACATTGTCACTAAAATCTGGTGAGATAGTGGCTTCATTTCCCGTTCCCATACATTTTCAGGGAAAATATGAATCCCTCGTCTGCATCTCGAAATGTTATGACATTTATTTTTGGTTAAGAAATATTGACAATCAACGTATCCATGGTTTGCAGAAACATAACATGCCAAGGTTTTTTTCTCTAGCCACCAGGCTGATTAATCAAAGTTTCTGTCATAGGGAGGCATGTCATAAATAGATGTAATGTTTGGAATTAGAAATAGGTACTATTGTTTTTTGCATAGGTCCTACACCCAGAATGTGTGCCTGTGTTGTGTGGTCTAGATGAATGGCATTTCCAGAGGGCACCTGGCCTCCTGACACGCCCTTCATTGAGTCTGCACTTCCTGTTTGGGGGAGGGGGGGCAGTGTTTCCCATTTCCTGTCTGCAGCCTCATGTGCCACAAAACAATGAACCCGTCAACAGCGCAGAACACAGACTGGCCAGCCAGGAAGCACTTTGGTCTAACACGCACGTTACGAGCAGTAAATCCATACCCATACACATACATCAATTGCGCACGAGCCCTCAGACACAAATTGTAGCGCACATCCTCTAAAGTACTCTCTTTTCCTCTTTTCTCCCCCTCTCCGACACAAACACGCATGTGGAATTACACTCATGCGAACACACACACACACACACACACACACACTCGCATGCACGCACGCACGCACGCACACACACACGTGCTTGAGTAATGGCCACAGCGTATGCATGTTAAGTGCCAGGTGCAGCACACCCGAACAGACAGAGCGCTACAGTTACAGCACGTTTTATGAGACTGATTTGATTTGATTTGATTTTATTAGACGTTACACACGAGAAAAACACATGTTACACCATGTTCATCATAGAAACGTCAAGGATACAGACACAGAAAAGTCTTGCGACTTGTTTTCATTGTGGTCCTTGGTCTGAGACAAACAACACTGCAACAAAATACATACAGGTAAACAGTACAATAATAAATAAAACAATAAATAAAACAATCAATTACTACACTACCTACAGCATAAATACATATAATCACATCGCTAACATAAGTGACCCTACTATTCGGCAACGTTTTCTAATAGCCATGCTTTGACCCTTGTCTTAAAAAGGAGATGGCTGCTGGTGCTCTTTATGGTCAGGGGTAGCGAGTTCCAGTTAACTGCTCCTCCAAATCTAAATGAGCGTTTTCCCATTTCAGTGGTGAACGTGGGCATGGTCAGGTCTGCTATGCTGGCTCTGGTTAGGTGGGAATGGGCTTCGCTACGCTTCTGAAAAAGATTACATAGGTACACAGGGGCGCTGTTTATATAGATGTTATGCACCAAGTTCAGCTGTAGTTGAACTGACCTGGCTGCCAGAGGGAGCCAACCCAACTGCTGGAAATGATGTTTTCCAACATGGTCCCTTGCAGACAGCCCCAAGACAAGCCTGACCAACCTATTTTGAGAAACCTGCAACTTCTCTTTTAGGGCTTTGGTTAGGCCACCGTACCATGAGCCAATGGCATAGTCAAAACAACATAAAACCAGTGAGTTTGCTAATAAGCGAAGACTGGCAGAGTCCAGAAACTGCGCTTTCCTGGCTAAGAATTTGGTTCTACCATTTACCTTACTAATGGTCTTAAGAGCCATGTTTTCACCACCCAGGCTGCGATCAAGCAGACAACCAAGGTAGCTGACTGAGGGTTTAGCCGGAAAGGACTGGCCCCCAAGAGTGATACTGGGAGAGGCCAGTTTGTGCAACCTGGGCTGAGAACCAACTCTCGTGTTTCAAAGGACAATTCTAAAGGAACAGAATCAATGGGAGGCCATCTCCTTCCATCAGAAACAGCAGGCCACTTTAGGTGTTTAGGGCAATATCAATTTTCCCCACTGTTTTACAATTCATGGAGCAAACGTTAAAACTCGAATTCGAGCATATTTTCTTAACATATTATCGTCCCTTGCGGGAGTGATTTTTCATGTTTTATTTATACGAACAGGATCAGTGCAGAGCGATGGGTGGACAACATCGTCTGTGGGGCTGTGTGAGCAGCCTATATGGGAGTTCCTTGAGTGTGGATGCATGTACATGTAGGTTACTTATTTTGCATAATATACATTTACACGTGTGTCTGTGTGAGCAATCACATGTACGCTGCTTGCATATACCGCTATATATCTTCTTCCTATATTAAACATATATGGGCATATACTGATGACATCAGGGATCTCCATATATGGGCACAAAAGGGACAGGGTACAACAGGTTCTGACAAAGCCCCCGACACTATGACTATTTGACATAATGGTCGGATCGGCGGTGCAACGTAGGTGTGAGGGCCGAACATCTAGTTGTATATCTCTGCTGTCTGGCAGGAACCAGCATTGATAAGAACAGCTGAATGGACCTCCAAGCTCACAATGAGGTTGGAGGTCAAAAGGGGGTGGAGCCTGGAGTCGGCAAAACCAGCTAACTCCACCCCCCTTTGCTGGAGTTAGCTGGTTTAGCAGAAAGTTTGAGGATCCAATGGACTGGAGTTAGCTTGTTTTGTCAGAAGCGCTTTTTAATACTTGTGTGTGGGTGTGTGGGTGTTCAATAGCACTGATTCATGGGAAAAAATGCAAAAGCGGAAAAATTGAGTTAGCTGGTTCCTGCCGGACAGTAACGACTTGTATTCCAATCTATCTACTCACTCATGGATCTGGGCACCGTGGGTCTCCATCTCCTTGACAACGGTGGTGAGCTTGGTGAGCAGTTTCTGATAAGCGTCCAGGGTAAGTAGGTCTTCCTCTCGCAGCAGGAAACGAAGGCCGTGGCCCTCCGTCCTGCCCAGGCTGTGGCCCGATGGGGCAGCCATACTGGTGATTGTGTGCTGGACATGGACCATGGGGCCGAGTTTTCCTGAGAGAGTAGAAAACACACAGTACCACAGCTATGGATTGATCTCAGAGAAACATTTTCACCCCTACTGTATAAAATTTTAGAAAAGCTGAAAATTTAAGAAACAACTAATTACGGTGTCTCCGTGCCTATATAAAATGACAGATACTAAGATAAGACATAATGCGCACAACACAAGCGACATGAGAATAAATGTACATTTACTGTACAGTAGGTGTTTAGCTGCAAACAAGGAGTTCAAGGATCAGAGTCATACGCAGCAAAATACACAGCAAAATATAGTGTCAATTTAACTCTGAGTATCCTGTCAGTGCCGAGAGTCAGGACTATTGTGAGCCGCCACTACATACAGTATACAAGGTGTGTGTGGCGCTCGCCAATTGGCACAATGCCAGGGAAGTCCAAATTGGCTTTAGTCACATTTTGGGTATATTGCTAGGCAACCGCAATAAACGGGGGATGTCGGTCGCAGTGGGACCTTCAAACAATGGCCGACATTATGCAGTAGGTCTATATATACACTTTGTTCAAGTGAAAACAGCTGGGGTCAATAGTTAATTAGGGGACGGGGAAGAACTGGATATGATTTCAAAGTAGAGAAGTAAACAAGATAGCCATTCTAGTTGACTGGAAATGGGGAGTTATCTTGCAGTGGCTGTGGAGATCTCATTAGAATTACTGGTACGTATGTATTGTGAAAATACAATTGCCTATTTAGCCGCATCTCTAATCAAATTTAAACCAACCTGGTATCCACTCTTCATTGTGAGCTTTCCACCTCAAAGACATACTGTAGGATACAGTATAGCTTGGGAAACAAGAAACTGCCAAAATTAGTTTATCCTGCATTTTCCCACACATCCCTTCTACTTGACTATTCTACTGGACTAGTGGATATTTTGCCATAGTGCACCACACAAAACTTCACCTGGTTTGAATTGTGGGTAAATTAACACTCTTTATTTTGCGTGTATAGTGGCCTGACAATATGCATGTGCTCCTAGTTTGATCATCTTTTAGAGCTACTGTAAGGGAAGAGAAAGAGGGGCTGTTCCCCCTATCCTAACCCACCTTGTTCCATACTGGTGCGTCCTCCCCTTTCCAGGGTGTTCTTCCTGTTATCCAGCTGCACCCCGAAGGCACTGCCCAGTGACGTGGAGGTCTTGGGATAGGACACCTCCATCACGTTGATGTGACAGTTGGTGGGACAAAAGTCACTGCTGTGCAGGGGAGACACCTTGGTCTTGGCCTGCTTAAAGGTCGGCCATGCCCGGTTCTTCAGCACTCGAGAGAACTGACGGAGAACAGGGATGGAGACATGAGGTTGGAGTTACCATTATGTCAGTATCATTGTTATTGGGCAAAGTTGCTTACAGTGTGAGAAATATAGGCTATATAGGAATCTTGCCGATTCTGTGGATTGCAGAATCAAGCCGCTATGGCGGAACGCCTTTATCAGATCCAGCGGAAAGATTTGTAACAAGCACTAGAACACGTCTGTGTAGCAACATGACCCCTCACTAGAATAAGTCCATAGCAGGCCAACGCATGTTCATTTATCAGCACTACCGGCCTACTTGGGAACGATATAAGTCGGGAACGATGCAAGTTGACAATGCATGCCCTACCCAATTATCCTATATGCGTTGTACTAGTACCCATTGTACACGTATGTCTGTCTGCCTGTGTCCCTTTTATGCCCCCATATGGAGATATCTGTCCTTGTCCCTTTCATGCCCATATATGGAGATCCCTGATGTCATATATGCCGATATATGGGCATATACCCAAATAGTAGGAGAAAATATACCTTCGCTGAGGGTGCGGAAGCAGTGCAGCAACCACCATGGGCAACAGCCTGTGGCTAGCGATCCCACAAAGCCTGAGTTCAAACTAATTGGACTCTGAGCCAGGTGAATCTGCACACCTTAATCGAGGCACACTGGATACATCTGTAATCCCACACACACTCAAGTGAGAGCCTCTGTCATGACAGCAGCATGTCCATCTGCTCTGGCTTGTAACATCTTGCCACTGTCTACCAGAAATGTTTGAACGAATGTTTGAGTGTCAGACGAACCCAAGCCACAGAGGTGGCTGGTGGCAGCAACCTGCTACATGTATGTTTAATGCTCCGGTGTGTTGGTGTTTGTGACTCAAGAGAGTTTTCTACCCGTTTAGAATTTGTTGCAGAGGAACCGATGGCTTATTCGGTATATGAGCGGTAATAAAATACATCTCTCACGGAGACATTAACCACTCTCACAGTGACATCAACCACTCTTTCTAGTGGAAACACCACAATGCTTAGCGAAACAAATTCATATTCTTTAAGATAAGCTTGCAGTATATGCTGCATGCATATTTTATATGCTGCAATAAGAAAAACAAACATCCCTTGGGGCTGGCTTATGAATGCCTGAGAACTGTGCCAAATCGGAAGAGACGCACAAAACATACTATATTTGAACTCCACCCACCCTTGCTTGGGTCCCTAACATGCAACGAGATAGCATCTACATGTAAAGTACAATACACCAGGAGACCGTGGGACTGCCTTAATCGAATACAGCTGATATAGAACATAACCCATACATTCTTCCTATGAAGAATTCTCGGTGCACTTTCAGTGAACCCTCTGTCACAAGGCCTGTGTCCCGTCATTGCCCGTCATGTGACATATGCTATAAGCTGTCGTGATAGCTGGAATCAACGTTTTGGCAACTCAGGCCGTCAGAACACGAGCCAATGTATACGTTAGCTAAGCGGCTTAAGCCAAACATTTTGACTCAGTTATCTAAGAAGGGCTGCAGCACAGAGCTGGTCCTCCAAGCTGGTAGATATGGTCCAGATGGATCACAGGGCTGAAACTCCTCTCTGGGACGTTAAGAGACTTAACCGCAGCTCTTGTCTCTCTCTCAGGAGGTTAACCCCCCCTGCTGTGACCCAGGTTCTCTCTTTCTTCCTGTGTTTCTCTGCATTTCTCGCCCCCTCCTTCGCTCGGTTTCTCTCCTCATCTCTTCGTCATTAGCTCCATCCCTCCACCCCACCCCTCGTTTCTCTCGAGGGGTCTGAAAAGGAATGCACCAGAGCAGGAGGGATCTTAACCAACACAAGTCCTCTGGCTGTGACTGTTCAGGTCTATTTATAACCCACTGGTAATTAATGCAAGGCCCACTCTCTAATGTTGAGTCAGATCTCTTTTCTCCCCCCCCTCTTATCACACACACACACACACACACACACACACACACACACACACACACACACACACACACACACACACACACACACACACACACACACACACACACACACACACACAAGACATTGCTCTACTGACGGAAACTTGCTTACAGATGTACCAAATAAAGAATACATACAGTACACTGCGTACTCACAGAGTATATTTACCTGCACCCACGCACACAGGGAACGAAGGACCAATGACATGCTGGCTTAAATATCTCATTTTTTTCCACAGCAGGTCAAAAGGAACTGATTACATTTTTGCACAGCAGCATTCAACATTGTTGATGTTATGATTCGTCTTGTTTGTCAGTCTGATGCATTCGGACATTGTGAGCAAATACGTATCCAAGGACATGTTCTTCTCTCTTCTTTCTCATGAATAGGTCACATAGCGAGTGCCAGACCACGTTGCAAGGTTAATTCATTGTATGGGTGCAGCAGAAATTTTCAACAGTGTCTTTTGGATGTGTAGGTGTATCTTTAGGTTCACAGCCATAGGGGACAGAGCACAGCAGAAGACGAAGCAGCCGTGCTCAGGCACTGAGCCCTGTGAATAAATCTGTCTCTGGTGCAGAGCTGAACCCTGGAGATTACACCACCTCAGCCTCATGAATGGCTTCTGTGAAAATGTTGTCATAAATGTTGCACTTGATAAAATTGGCTTTATATGCACTTGAATCTAAAATGACCTTACTTTTAGTGAATACACCTGTGTCTTAATCTCCGGAAGAGCACGGTTAAGTATTCAATTATGCTGTGTTAGTGCTGTGTCATTACAGCCACTTGCCTGCTGTCTAAAACATAATTGCATTTATTAGGCCACTAATAGCTTACAGCACAGATGTGTACTTACAACACTTTCCCACTGATTAGTGGTTAGTGCATTGAAACATGGCTGGCCACCACTAAATTATTTAGGTTAGAAATTAAAAAGGTTATGTTGTACATCAGTGGTTCTCAACCAGTGGTCCTTGAGGGGTTCCAGGTGGTCCCCAGCTAAATGATGGCAAGTTGGTAACCAAATGGATGGACCCTTGTGGATCTTTAACTCTTGAGAGTGTAAAACTAAACCAAATGGACCCATTTGGTTTCATTTTACGCTCTCTATAGTTAAATTATTGCTAAAATATCTGCATTACTTAAAGAATTGTTATTTTGATCAACGTTTGCCTGTTGTCTCTCCTGTTGGTACCAACATCAATACAGCATGGAATTGTGGACAATCGTATCCAATAATAACACAATATTCTAAGTTTTGGGTCTGAGAGTCTAAATCTCATCAAACGATGGTCCGCGGCTCAAATGCCGAATAAATAATCGACCTTGACATGAAAAGGGCTGAAAACCACTGGGTTAGTGCATTGAAACGTGGCTGGCCACCAGTAAATCATTTAGGTTAGAAATGACAAGGTTACAGTTGTACATAGTACAGTAATGGTCAGTGCATTCACCTTTCTGTAGTTGGTGATACGTCGGTTGATGTGCTCTACCCTCTCACCACACATGGCACTGAAGCGCACCTGCAGCTCCTCAGGGATCACGTCACAGCTGGAGCTCAACCTGCCGCACATCTGCACCAGCGTGTCATCATTACGTGCCAGCGCCTCCAAGATCTGAAGGGACAGAGAGCAACAGAGAGCAATTAGTTTCACAGCCAAATCTGTAAAACTAAAACTTGGGCCACTCTGGTGGTCTTATAGCAACTAATGGGATTTGGAACCTATGACTAAATTACCTTAATAGTTTAATTTGCTGCACTTTTTTTTTGCCTCCACTGGAAAATTTAAGAGTTACCAGGATTGCTGATTTATAACTTTCTACAGTAGGTAGAGACTGAAATAAATAAACACAGTGTCATATTATATTATGTAACTATTACTTATTATGTAACCAAACCTGGTTTTCCCATGTGGAAAACCTACTGCGCATTCAAAGGGAATCCCTTAAGGCCTACAGACCAAGTTACCTTGCCCTAATTAACTGACAGGAATGAATAATGTTGTATGTTACTTCCCTCTTAAAAAGAATACGGACTCTGCAATGAATGAAGTGAGTTGTAATGAGTTGTTGAGTTTCGTTTCATAAGACTCCATAAGATATATTTTTGGGTCTTTTTCTGCCTTTTATTGATAGAGTACAATAGACTGACAGAAACGAGGAGAGAGAGATGGGGAGTGACACGCAGCAAAGATCGTCGGGATCGGGACTCGAACCCGCGACACGCTGTCAGGCTGCACCAGCAGTCTTGGTGCCCGGCCCGCTACACCAGCCGTCCGGGGCAACATGGTCATAGACTTTGACATTAAACTGCAAATATAAACTTATAATCAAAAGAATCTATTCAGTCACATGAAACGTTCTTTGTTTAAATAAAATTAAGGTAGCCTACATGAGAAATGTAAAGTAGTAGGCTAGCCTAAGTTTTACCTTGTCTGGTACCAATACAAAAAAAGAAACTGGTCTAGACTTGTAGATCTGCTACTTTCGCATTAAAACGGCGATAACCGGCTCACACCGCATACAACGCTGCCTGGCAGGAGTCGGTGCGTTGCTTCCCGGCCTGCTTACGGCCGACAAAACTCCGCCGCGGAGGCACAAGGGTGCTATTGCCTCCTCTCCATGCCCACCAGGGGAAGCTACGCTCCGGGTAGCGGAGCCGGGTGGCCCCTGGTCCATGCCCGGGCGTAGGCAGGAACCACTTTGCTGTCAAAAGTTAAATTCCAAATTAATGCTTTGGGTCATGTAAACGAGGAATACTTCTATTCAGGTTCCATGTAAACAGTTGGGTATAAGTTCATTCTGAATGAATATTGTCCATGTAACCGTAGCCAATGTAACCCAAATCAGACCAAGCACCTACCGCTCAACCAAAGGGGATCCCCCCCCCACTGGACAAGAGAGACAGCAAATATATGAGAGCTATGAGAAGTAGCAGAGGGCAAGATCACAAGTGTTCTAATGAGATGCCCGCCAGAGCAGAGTGAAAGACAGGGGAGGAAATTTAACAGCAGGAAGAGGCTGAGGCACAAGAAAAATAATGCACCCAACAGCGTTGGTGATATTAAAATTCAACATCACGCATGCAGCTCTCAAAGGACAATGTGTGCTTTTGGGGCAGATGTTTGTCTAACATAACACAAAAATTACTTTGTACTTTGCAGGGAATTGGGAATATACTATTTCGTTGGAGGGGATATGACAAGAAAATGATGAATTGTGTACTCCCACGTGTCACTGTTTGTCATTTCATCTAAATCTGTGCTTTTAAAGATAACACAAGGGTCATCAATCCTGATCGCTTTGACGCACAAGCGAATCTTGTAATCTCCATTAATTCATCAAGATGGATGCTCCGTGGCATGATTCACAATTCAAGAGATGCTGTTTATCGAGGTCTGGCAGTCATAATGTGTTTGATTGTGAGTGTGGGTGTTTTCAAGCATAATGTGTGTGTTTGAATATGTAGACTCTAGACTAGAGTATGTGTGTACGTGTGATCACTCAAACGTGCATGCATGCACGTGCAAGGTGTGTCTCCTCCTTCGATCTGTTTAAATAAACATCCAACCATTCTGAGAACACCACCGGAGGGATGAGTTCAGCGTATACACACCCACACACACACACTCTCCTGAGAGCCACGTCCTGTTAAAACTGCTGCTGTAAACCTGTCAGCTGGTGTCAAGCCCCTCAATCATCACAGGAGAGAAGCTAGCTTCGCTACAGCACAGTCTGCACTGGAGCAAATCCACCAATCAATATGAAATGACAGTGTTCTGTGGATTACCCATAGGGGTGGAAATAAGATAAACCTCTATTGATCCCCAGAGGGGAATCCAGGTGTCATAGCAGCAACAGCAGTGAGAATGAAACACAGGAGCGGTTCAGAAAGAGTAGGAGTCAAGAACCAAACCAAGATAAATATATGAATGAATATAGTCTACCAACAATGAGTATATGGGTGAATATACAGTATGCATGCCATGGTCTATTTACAGTCTATCGACACTGAGTATACAGTATGAATACAGTCGATCAACAGTGAGAATATGAATGAATATATCTGACAACAATTAATATACAGTATATTAATTAATATATGTACAACTGACAGCCTATCAACACTGAATATATGAATTAATGTGTGTTGTGACGTTGTGTTGTGTGTATGGTGTGATTTGAGTAGCTTCATGTTGTCCAAAACATGAAATAATACGGAAGAACAGACAAAACCGTGAGACTTTTCAGTCACTGGACAGTGGCTGAAAAGCTGCTGCACTGAAATGTGTGCTCAGTTGAAATAACTGCACGCAAAAAAATAAAATAAAAAATGATTCAGTTAAAAATAAAAAATGAAAAGCAAAAAATGATTAGGTTTTACAAACGTTCATGATTTTTTCTCATGCTCTTCTTTAGCCTGCAGGAAGGGGAAGAAGCAGGGGATGTTGTTTATGTCTTCATTATACTATCCCTCATAAAGCCAGCCCCAGCTCGAGGGTGCTAAAAACCCAACACCGCTATTCATCACCTAAGAGGTAATCGAATTGTCAAACCCCCCACCTCATCTCTCCCTACACAGCAAACACCGATAGGAAAACAGGGATGTTTTCCTAATGTCAGAGCACAAAGCGATGGCTCTGGCATCAGCAATACTCCAGTCCAGATGAATACCATATAGAGCAGAAAAAGTGTATGCTCTCATGCCTTTCATTTTTTAATTATGTATTTTATTCATTCTATTCTTCATTTCCCTTTAATCCGGGAACGCATCTACAAATGTCTTCTAAATCCTAACAGGTTTCTGAAAAACTTATGTTGCTATATCAGTGGTGCTCAAAATGTTTCATGTCAAGGACCCCCAAAATGTATTTGGCTGCGGACCCCCATCTCAAAATATTTAGTTCCAGGGGACCCCAGAAGCAAAGATTTGAGTTACAAAATGTTCACTTTAAAAATATATATATTCAAAGATTTGCACACATTTTCACGATTTTTCAAAGATATAGATCTACAAGCTCATTCGGTGCCTCGCTATGAGCTTGTATATCTGCTATTTTTCAATAGCCAAAGTATAAAAAATAAATCTAAAATGACACAGATACGTTCCCGTATTGAATGGGTTAAATGCCCTTTCATGACTTCAATACAGCATGTTGAATTGCCTTTGTGAATGAAATGTGCTATACACATTAAACTTGCCTTGCCCTTGATGCACAACGATCATTATCATGCACTGTCAAACGCGGTGTGATACTAGACGAGAGGGATAGCTACTGTATATCGTGAGCTACTGGCACTGGAGCGCTGTGCTCGTAGATCATGAGTTTATTACAGTGACTCTACCACTGTTTCATTATCGATATTTATGATTTGATGTCAGGACAATGATGACACATGCTTATTATGAAAGTTTATTCCACGAAGAAAAATTGTTCCTTCCTTTCCCTCTCTTGCTGCAGCCAGGTCTTGGCTGTAGTAAGTGGGATAAACTGTTGACTCTGCACATTTTGGGGTATTTTTAGGTGCAGGCTGGTCATCAGTTTTAGGCTCACTGCCATTTTATTAAATATATAATTAAATATATATGACTTATTTTAGATACTAGTTGGACTTTGCAAAAAGACTTGCGGTGATATTACGATGTGAAACTTGTATTATGGTTAGTCAACGCAGGTTTCATTTTTTTTAGAAAGGGAAACATTTCTTCAGTCTACATTGTGTATACTGTGTATATATTTTCAATTATTGATTTAAAATGTATACAACCCTGCCTTGGACTAACATTTAAAACAGTATACCCTCCCCTGATTTCCTCCAGCTGCCCCCTCCCATACATACAGTATCAAACAATCCTTTGGCTGCGTGCAGGTGTTGTGCACCAAAAACAACAGATCTACAAGCTCTAACGTGTGATGCTGCAACATTATCGTGAGCTTGTAGATCGGCTATTTTCAGTGTGTGACACTCGCATGCAACTAAGTATAAATTCAGTTTTGTGCATCTTCGAGATTGAGCCGTTGGAAGAAGTGAACAGACATAAGACAGAGAGAAGCTCCCCAGCACGTCTGTCGGTCTGACAGGTCTGTCATACCTTGGCAGTGAGGCTGAAAAAGCCCTTGGGTTCCACCATCTTCTCCAGCACATGGCACTTGATGCCGGCCGTGCTGTCGTACTCGTACACCACTCCATACTCCAAATGGACATTGTCAACGGTCAGGCTCACGTGGTCCTTCTTCCCATCGATGATGGCGATGGTGTTGAACTTGTCCATCACCTCTGTGCGCAGAAGAATGTAGAATACGAGACAATTTAGACACATGAGGGTGAGGCGCCTACTGTACAGTACGGTACACATTATGATACCGGTTCAGACAAAAACAAGGCCATGCATGCAAACATTCAAACACACAAAGACAAGCACACATGCACGCTAGCTCACACACACGCGAAAGACACAGAAATCATGTTTTCATTACATTTCATGGTAAACACCATCATCACTGCACAAAAAGTGGTACTTTAGGTGGATCCGGACCACCAAACTGGTATCTGTAGTTCATTTCATGGCTTTCTTTGCGTCCCTTTCCTCGGAGATTGATGAGCAATTGCAAATTCATTTGGTTAACCAGCTCTGTAACTAATGCGATGACTTAATATGCCAATAAATCCCACTCTTGAGCCGTTTGCTATGAAGGGAACAGCTTTCCTGGTTTACCCTCTATGGGCTCCATAAATCGTGTGTGTGTGTGTGTGTGTGTGTGGGGCGGGGGGGGGGGGATTAACACTTGATGAGCTAGATGGGGTGATCGCTCTGGGCCTAACACGCTCCAGATGGAGTCGTTGGAGCTGTGTTGGAAGTTATTGCTGGCTCAATTCAGAAAAGGCAGAAAAAAAGCGTGTGTTCCGCACTTGCGTTTCCGTGCACAAACCTGGGTTACATCCACAAATGACCTAGAGCTGAAATTGTTACCAAATGGATGGTTTGCGCGTGTACTGGTCATTGTGGCCGGCCTAATAATGTGCGCTTCATCGGCACACACACACAGCAAAATCCTGAGTGCACTCTCACTCCATGGTGTGAATCTGTCTTTATGTGTTGTTGTGATGCTTTCACCTTCTACTTTACACTCAAAGCCGTCTCCGTTCTCCTCAGGTGTTGGTTTCTGATTCGTCTTCTGGTGGTCTTCCTGGGCACTCTCACTGTTGTTGTACACCCATTTAATGCCATCTTGCTGCATTTGGGACACAAAAAGAACACAGCAGACACCATAGTTGAGTTCTATCCACAGTCCACTGGATCACCTTCCACGATTTGTGTCATCAGAAGGTAATTCATTAGCCCACATTTTATAGTCATGCAAAAACATGCTAAAGTCACGCAAAAACAGCTAATCTACAAGCTCTCAACATGTTGCATCACAATGCATTTTGAGCTCATAGATCTGCTGTTGTTGCAATTCCTTTTCACATTTTGTAAAAACAAATTGAATGCCCAAAATACGGACGCCAGGGTTAACCCATTAAGACCGGGAACGCATCCGTGTTATTTTAGATTTCTTTGGCTATTCAGAATAGCAGATATACAAGCTCATAGCGCAGCGAGTGCAGCGCTATGAGCTTGTAGATCAGCTTTTTTTTTTTAATCGTGAACATTTAGCAAATCTATGAATATATATATTTTTAAAGGGAACCTTTTTGACTCAAATCTTCAGAAGGAGCGAGTGCATTTTACGGCAGCGGAACTGCCGCGGAACTGCCGGTGGAGGAGCGGCAAGTGCCGGCAGTGACTGCCGCAACTGCCGGTGGAGGAGCGGCAGTGACTGCCGGCGGTGCAGCGGAACTGCCGCGGAACTTCCGGGGGAGGAGCGGCAGCTGCCGGCAGTGACTGCCGGCGGAGTAGCGGAACTGCCGCGGAACTGCCGGTGGAGGAGCGGCAGTCAACTTATTTTTTCCGCCGATAAAGTATAGTTTTGGACCATGACGGAGGCGCGCCGACTCAGTAGACCTTGAGGCCAAGGAGTCGCGCCCGAGCGCCTCCAGGCGCGAGTGCCTGCGACGACCGGCCGATGGTCTACTAGTCGACTAAGCGCCGTCCGAGTTATGTACCGATAGGCACAGAATCGTAAATAATATTGGTGGGGACTGCGTTACACAACCGTAGCACACTCCCAAAGCTGGCGCCGCCGGCAGCTCCGCGGAAGCTGCCGCTGCCGGAAAATGCACTCGCTGTCCCTCCAAATCTTTGCTTGGGGGGGCTGCGGCCAAATATATATATAATTTTGGGGGGTCCTTGACATGAAAAAGATTTTTCAGAAAATTGATAGGATTTAGAAGACATTTGCAGATGCGTTCCTGAATGGGTTAATGTGGAAGAGAAATAAAAATTGAGGACGCATGTAGTTACGGCATCAATGGCAAAATGAAGTGCAGGTTTCTATTTCTATTCTGGATCCAGGGAAGTACAAGTTAAATTGACCCAAACTCCGGCAGACAAGCACGCAAAATGGACACAGCTGTAAATCAGCAAATCGCGCTGTCGTACTGTGCATTAGAGGCCATGCCATATTTTCTATATCACTCTTGTGAATTCATTCATGGGGATTGGGGAACATGTACTGCATCATTAGAAAAATAGCCAAAAAGGAAAGAAAGCTATCTATTCCAATGGTTCCTGTCTGTGGGAACACAAGCTGAGGTCTGGGTTTGATCAGTGGTGGACAAAGTACTCAACCCAAGTATAGATACTCCCAGTCAAATATTATACTCAACTACCGAACTTGCTTTTAAAAATACTAAGTATAAAAAAAATCTAAGTATTCAAAAGTTGAAGCTAAAAAAAGTTGAAGCTCAAAGCGCGGCACTGATTGCCACGCTATGAGCTTGTATATCTGCTATTTTTGAATAGCCAAAGAAATTGAATGGGTTAAGTGGTTAAGTAAAGTACTCAAGTAAATGTACTTAGTTACTTGTCCACCACTGGGGTTTGATGATGCATGACTAGCCGGCTCACCCCAGTACGTTGCATTGTGTCACACAAGCTGGGCTGGCAGAGCAACGCGGTGAGAAGCTTTCGCAAACACATGGAAACGGCGCAGACCGCAAACGCAACCCCTGCCAATCTCATCAGCCCACGTTCTCCTGTGCCATAAAAGTGTGTGTGAGTGTGTAGTAATTTTAAAGCGTGCATGCTTCTGTATGTGTGTGTGTGTAATACTGTTCTCCACACCCACAGTGGGGCTTTTTCCTGTAGGGCTGCATGCTGTGTTTTCCTACTGAGCTGTGGTCTGCTGGGGTAAAACCAAAACACACACACACACACACACACACACACACACACACACACACACACACACACACACACACACACACACACACACACACACACACACACACACACACACACACACACACACACACACACACACACACACACACACACACACACACACACACACACACACACACACACACACACACACACACACACACACACACACACACAGGGCGTTTCCCTCTATGCCCATACTTGATGTAAACCAGATCTCCAGTCTTGTTGGAACCATATAGCGCTTCATTAAGCCTCCAGCCTAAATAAGTGTGTGTGTGTGTGTGTGTGTGTGTGTGTGTGTGTGTGTGTGTGTGTGTGTGTGTGTGTGTGTGTGTGTGTGTGTGTGTGTGTGTGTGTGTGTGTGTGTGTGTGTGTGTGTGTGCGTGTGTGCGTGTGTGTGTGTCCAGGACAAAGAGGCACACACACACACACACACACACACACACACACACACACCCTCACCTCTGTTCTCACACCTCCTCTCCTTCAACAGGTGGCCTCCTGAGCCACAGCTGTCCTCCTCCTCCACTTCCTGTGTGTAAAACTCTTTCCCACCAGTTCACTTATGACAGTGGTTCTCAAAGTGGGGTCACTCTGGGGGACCCCCGGGGGTACTTGAGTGGGATCAAAATCTGTTTAACCACCGCCTTGAACCCTAATTTATCTTCAGATATTTGAAAATAGATGATCTACAAGCTCTTGAAACAATTCAATTCGAAACTGGCCCCTGTAAAAAATAACCCACCTCCCCCCTCTCTCAAACTTTTTACTGTACATGTTTTTAGATTTTCTTATTTTTCATTTCTAAGCTGTTTATATGATGTTCTGCATAGTAGTGTATATCTGTCTGTCATTTAATGTCACTATGAATTGATTACAAAAGGAGCCCAATTGAAACAAGCCATTGGCTTTGTTTTTTTTTTATCCTATTTATGTGACCTTGTATTTGAACTGTACTTTCATGTGCTTTGCAAACTTCCGCAGCCAAATACGAGTTTGAGAACCACTCTCCTCCTACGCCACACTCCTCAGTCTTTACACCCATCCCCCTCCACCTCCGCTCTCTTCCCCCCTTTGGTGTCAGCAGCTCTGGGCTGTCTCCCATCACCCCCCCCCCCCCCCCACCCTCTCAACCCCCCTTTACCTCCAGCGGGAGCCCCAGCAGACCCCAGGCTCTCTCCCCAGCCGGCCTGCCAGTCTTCCCACAGCAGGCCCACCACTGTGAGCCAGGGGTCAGTGGTGGAGGAGCCAAGACTATTATTATTACTGCGTAATGACCCAGAGAAGCAGAGAAAGAGAAAGGGTGAGAGTACGAGAGAGGGTTGCATTTCTTCTCACACTCAACAAGTTCTCATCTCTCCCTTTCTTTTTTTCGTCTCTTCTCACTGCAACAAACTTTTAATTTTTTTTAATCTGTTTCTATCCTGTGTATCTGTGTATCCTGTGTAACAGATGTGTATGTGTATCTGTTTCTAATTTTAATATCCTATATTAAAATTGGCTAATGGGAGGGCGGGCAGGCGGACCATGTCATCACGCTAATGTCACTATGACTCAGCCATAACCATATAAGGAGTTCCCAATGCAGCTACGCCCAAATATGGAGTGTGTTGCCTAACCTCAATGTGTCGTCATGGCATCGGGTGCAAACAAATCAGTCAGCTAAATATATGGATATGTCCATGTATGGGCAGGCCAATATATGGCCATATACTGATAACATCAGGGATCTCGAGAAATGGGCATAAAAGGGACGAGGACTGAGAGATAGAGATCTCCATATATATATCTCCATAAAGGGACACAGGTCACCAGACGGACAGCTACAGACATAGAGATCTGCATATATGGGCACAAAAGGGACGCAGACAGACGGTACAACGGGTACTCTGACAAAGCCCCTGACACTATGACTCAGACATATTGGTTGGATCGGAGAACTGTGTCTTTCCTTTTTTTTCTCCGCTTTTATCCTTTTGAATTCATTTTCAATAAAGTGCTCAATCAATCAATCACCCATTGTCCCACACATCCACACACGGATGAAGGCAACCATGCAAGGCAGCTAACCCAGACGTAAGCGTGTTGTTGCTCAAGGACATTTCAACACTAAGCCAGGAGGAGCTGGGGATCCTTCTGATTCCCAAGCGGCCGTTCTACATTCTGAGCCACTACTGCCTCCTTCATTCTTTTTTTTAAAAACCTCCTTCCTCTTCCTGTTGTACTGTACCTGCGTGGGCCGGCGGTATTTCCTGCACGCAGTGACGTGCGCGATGACACTGGCATGACTCTCCTTGCTCACGTTGATGCCATTCACCTTGATGATGCACTGGCCCGGATGTAACCCTGCTATGGCCGCTACCGTCCCTGAGAAAGAGGGATATTAGAGAGAGAGAGGGATATTAGAGAGAGAGAGAGAGAGAGAGAGAGAGAGAGAGAGAGAGAGAGAGAGAGAGAGAGAGAGAGAGAGAGGATGTGTAGCGCCATTGGCAGTATTCAATACAGAGTAATTCAAGTGAACTGGTAGAAATCAAGACAAAATAAATATTATTGCATCCTAAGAGAAAAGAAAAAATACGACATATTCCTCATTTTCAGTAAACAGCACCATGCTGAGGAACACGTGTTTATTTTGCACATTCACAACTCTGCTTCCTGTTTTGAAAGCTGTGGAGATGGGTGCAAGGGAGAGAGCGAGAGAAAGACAGAGAGAGATTGAGAAGGAGAGAGAGAAAGTGACTGAGAGAGAGGGTAGTGGGGTGTTGTTTATCTGGGGTAGTCAAGGGCCTCTATCTCTCCTCTCAGGGATGAGATTCAGACTGCAGGACAGGACTTCCAAAGTTTACAGCTATCAGGAGGAAGTGTGTAGCAGACTAAATACTCCTCCCCACCACCTCCCCTTCCCTTCCACCAATGTTATTTTCATAGCTTCTTAACGCTTTCAATCCGTGAACACATCTGTGTAACCACTTAAACCATTATCTTATATTTTGGCGGCCAAATACATATACATTTAGGGGTCCTTGACATGAAAACGTTTGAGAACCACTGATATAGCAAGCAACATAAGTTCTTGCAAAACACTGTTAGGATTTAGACGACATTTGTAGAATCGGCCAAATTGCACAAATGTTCATGATTTTTGAATAGCCAAAAAATCTAAAATGACAGAGATGCTTTCCCAGATTGAATGGGTTAAAAACACACCATGCATACTAACTACTCCTGTATCGTACATCTATATATCCCTCTTGCCCAGAATTTAATCGCCAAGTGCAGCGGGAATGAGACGCTGAGTCTGCAGTTCTCCCTTGCAGCAACTTTGGTACTTTAAAAAACAAAACATCTGCGACATTGTCTAACTAATTGATTACTTTGTCATGTAGATCGACTCTTCTTTGGCACAATTCTACAGCCTTTTGATCTTGTATCATTTCATTATTATTTTTCCATGTGTAAAAGCACTTTGTAACATTTTGTTTACAGAAGTGATCAACTAAAACTAACTAACCTTCCATCCTAATTAGTATCACATCCCCCCCGTTGGCCCGAGACACCAGGGGACAACAAGTGACTGTCCCCTGGTGTCTCATTATCACTACAATCAACACTCAGGGTTTTTATGTGCACTGTACACAACAATCAACTTCCCAGAAAACGGCCAGATGGATTTTTCTTTACGATTGTCCCATCTCTGCCAGCACGATACTCCTGTGATAAACATGCTGTGGGGGGGGGGGGGGGGAGTGTAGCAACGTGGCGGAAGGGCCCTCTGATCAATTAGAAACGGTAGAAAAAGAAAAGAAAAAAAACCGACACCAAAACAAACAAACAACATCTGCCGAAAGACTTCCCAACAGAGGAAAAAATATATATGCGTGTGGTTAAATGGAAGCCATTACCATGTGGTAAGTCAATGATAATCAATAACGCCCTGGGTTTTGCCAGCACCTTTCACCAAGTAACTCCGCCACATGGAGAGCATGAGGAAGATAATTTGGCCAGTTGTGGCCAAGACACACACACACACACACACACACACACACACACACACACACACACACACACACACACACACACACACACACACACACACACACACACACACACACACACACACACACACACACACACACACACACACACACACACACACACACACACACACACACACACACACACACACACAGGCACGTGGAGACCAGCACGCCAGCTGCATGCCATCTGCACCACAATAACAGAGATGCGTTGTGAATCGAGTTCCTTTTCCTGGTAAGAAGGACAGATAGGGCAGAGAACTCATCTGATAATGAGTGGTACTCTCGGGTCTCACCTCTGCCCACAGCATGGACCACAGACGGACCAAACCCACGGATCTGGAACCCCAGTCCATCGGCGGAGTCTGGGATCTTCACTGTTCTGCAGATGTGGAGCGACAAAAAATACAGATCAGGTTGTATTACTATACAGACGCGGACATTGTACTGTATATGGATGCGATTCAAACTCACCCAAAATGTTTATTAACCCATTGAGACCTGAAGCCGATTCTACATTCTAAATATATATATACAAAGATTTGCACACATTTTCACGATTTTTCAAAAATAGCAGATCTACAAGCTCGTAGCGTGGCACTCGGTGCCGCGCTACGAGCTTGTATATCTGCTATTTTTGAATAGCCCAAAGTGTAAAATGCTTTTTAGCTCAAATCTAAAAATGACACAGTTCCAGGTCTTAATGGGTTAAACTCTTGAGAGAGTAACAGTCACAAATATCCAACCACTCATCCATACTATACTGTGTCTTACTCTCTCGGCTTGGTGCTGACCAGCATCCTCAAAGGTCCTTTGCTGTTGAAACACTGCCTGAGGAGGATCTCTACTTCAGAGAACGGTCTGAGAAACACCAGCTCTCCATTTATGGCAAACAGCTTCTTCCCTACTTCCAAACCAGCCATCTGGTGATGGGGACACCACAGAATAGAGTAGAATAATAGAATAGAATAGAAATTAAGCATTATTATCAATGTGATAATGTGTCTTCAGCTCCATCTTTGTGAGCTAAATCCCACGTTTAACACATTGACTGCCATTGCATGGACGTAATATTACATCATCTCAAATCCACGCTTGACTGCCAATGGCGTAATATTACATCATCTGGTGTTTTTTTAGTGATTACGCTAGAGGGCGCTCTTCGCCAACCTATGAATGATGCCTTGACTTCGAGAGAAGGATCCACTCGGAAATGACGTCATCTAAAACAGTTTCACCCCATCCGCTACAATGTTATCAGATTTATAATAATACATTTATCTCTGATTTCTTTTCCCAGAAATTAATTCATACCTGGCAATGAATGTGTTAAGACAGAGGAATATTTGTACACAGTAATTTACACACAGCAAGATGTCAGTGATTGGCCTGAGCAAACTATGGAATGTTATGTTGACAATTAAGAGCCACTATCTTTTTACCAGCTTGCAAGCTGGTATAAGAAGAGACTGACCACTAGTCATCCATGTGTTCGACATATTCTCGACATGTTTTCAATCATTGGCTGTCCTTTAAGCCAATGGGGATACTTTCCCATACTCTGAACGGGCGGTCTCGTCCTCCCAAGCTATGGTACCAGACACGCCTCTCGCCTCTATGGCTACTATACACGCCTGCCGTCGGTTCAAATCGCCGTGACACAGAGTAATATATAGGACAAAATTTCAGTAAAGTACTTGAGTAAATGTACTCAGTTACTTTACACCTCTGCATACGAGCTGCGTAGTGTCCGTTCTGGCCTAGCAGTGTTGCCAGATTCTGCGAGAGAAATAAGCAACAGGTCTAAGCCAATGGGGAGCCACTAGCAGATTCTGCAAGACAAATCAGGAACCAGGTCTATGAAAACAAGCTGTGCATACACACACACACACACACACACACACACACACACACACACACACACACACACACACACACACACACACACACACACACACACACACACACACACACACACACACACACACACACACACACACACACACACACACACACACACACAGAGAGAGAGAGAGAAAAAAGAAAGCAAGCTGGTATACATGACTGAGTCATGTCTTGTTTTTCTCTCTCTCTCTCTCTCTCCTTCTTTCTCTCTCTTTACCTATCCTATCGATCTGCCCATTTTAATTTCAAATGAGGCTCACTGAACGGCAAGGAGGACAAAGCAATTAATTGAAGAAATTGCAGATAACGTTTTCTCTCTCGCACTCTCCTTGGCTCTTGGGAGATATTATAGCAGAACAATTATCTATATGTATATAATGTTATCTATGAGCACACAGCTGGATCCTATTGTAGATTTAACAGTCCTGCGCTGAGGTCTTAAATGCAGACAATCAGGAACATGCACACACGCAAACACTGAATCTGTGTGCTAGCCAAGCCTTCACATGCACACTACAGCAACAGTTTGGGTACTGGAGGGAATTATCGGTTACACTCTGAGATTGATCGCAGCTCCCCTGAAAGCCCACCACTGCATTTTTATCTAGCTGATCAAAGATGCTTAAACACAAAAGCAGACCTAAAAAATGCGGAGGGGCTAAAGGCCTCTCCGCATTTTTTAAATGTGTTCTATTTCAGCCCGAAAACAATCGTAATGTTTGCATCAGTGTCCATTACAGCAAAGCGAGTTGAGCCCCGAGACCAACCAGTCCTCTAGATGCCCATGCTGTATTATTTATGACTGATGATCAAACTAAAATTGTATTATAATTTAACAAGAGCTGATCCCCTGCACTGACAAAAATATATTTACATGTAGAGTACACGCAATGAATTCACATGATAAAGAACGGAAGGGAAATTAAGAGATGTGAAGATGATGTACGTACGTATACACACACACACACATCTTAAATCAGTGGTTCTCAAAGTGGGGTTGGGGGACCCCCAGGGGTCTTTGAGGGTGTTCCAGGGGGTCCCCAGCTAAATTATTGATGGTTACAAACCAAATGGACCCATACAGGTCTGTAACTCTGAGAGTGTACAAATGGAACCAAACGAGTCCATTTGGTTCCATTTCTCTCCGAATTATGGGACGTCCATGATTGATTGATTGATTGATGTAGTTTATTTAGAAAGACATGAGAATAGTACATGACAGTACATAACAGTACATGGAAGTACAAATTCACAATACAAGGTCTACTAAACTGGAAACCCTCATTAAGCACTAAGCTTGTTTAAGATGAGAAACCCATGGCCTTATGCATAACAAACTGGGGGTCCTAGAAATGAAAAAGTTTGAGAAACACTGTCTTAAATCACCAAGAGCCAAAATGGAGGCGTGTGTGTGTGTGTGTGTGTGTGTGTGTGTGTGTGTGTGTGTGTGTGTGTGTGTGTGTGTGTGTGTGTGTGTGTGTGTGTGTGTACACTGTATATTACCTCAGCTGGAGAGCCCTTCTCTACAGTCTTGATAATAGGGACTCGGTTCCTCTCTTCCAGAGTAAAGCCGTAGCCTCCGTCATTGGGTCTTATCTGGAATAAGACAGGACTCCCATCAGAGACCACCCAAACCAGTAGTACAAGACACGCTGTATACATACCAAGCAAACCATGGCCTTCTCCACAAATACACACGAACGTGCACACACACACACACACATGCACGGACGCACACACGCACGCACGCACGCACGCACGCACGCACGCACACACACACACACACACACACACACACACACACACACACACACACACACACACACACACACACACACACACACACACACACACACACACACACACACACACACACACACACACACACACACACACACACACACACACACAGTACACCCATATACAGTCATACTGGTACACACAGATAACCAAGATGTTCTTTGCTTAGACCTCTAAAAAGTGTGCTTACTGAGGTAAAAACAAATGACTTGTGTAGTGTTATGGTTTCCCCCCTTCTCACAGCTGTGGGTTTGAGTAGTTTAGACATGGGTTTAATATGGTTTCCTTATTTTTGGTCAAGTTTAGGTACTGTTAGAATTTGAGGTGAAGTTAGGCACCGTCAGTACAGTTATGTTTAGGCATAGGTTTGACATGGTGTCATTAATTTGAGTTACGGTTAGGCACTGTTAGTGTAGTTTAGGCATGGGTTTGGTTAGGTTAAGGTTAGGGTAAGGATCCGAGGAGGGCGTTTATAGTGCTTGACAGCTCAATAGTTTCCATTACCAATGATGCCCAACGGCTGAAAACCACTGGCAATAAATACATGGAGTATAAGGATATAAGCAAGGTGACAAAGGGGTAAAACATCCCTCACCAGTAGGGATTTGGCGATGACGTTCTCAGCTATTTTCAAGTCGTGTTTCATGGGCTTATGTTTGGTGTTGGAGCCCTCCATCTCCTCATCAGCGAAGAATCGAAACAACAAGGGCTCATCCTTGAACTCGCTCTTCTCCAAGACTGGAGGGTAACAAAGAGAAATTTGAAAATTAATTAACAGCTGATCATCACAAGAGCAATCAGATAAACAAAAAGTAAATGTTTGGAATAATTATATAATTGCTATAATTATAATAATAGCAGGCAAAAACAACAAAATCCCTTGGCCTCAAATTTAAGTAAGCATGAAATTAAGCTTGTTTTGCTCGTTCAATAACCTACATTCTGCTTGTCATGGTGCGTAATTGAATAGTTGAAATGAAATGATGTGATGTGATATTCTAAATAGGACAAGTAATTCAAATCATGTTTTGTTTTAAATATACAGTGAGTATGAATGTTCATTGTGGAGACCATAAATCAAAAAGTGAATTGAGAATGTCATTCACTAAGCAGTTTACGGCCATAATTTGAACGTACCAGCGTTTACGAAAAGGTGTCTGATTCATTCAAAAAAAATTGTCTGTGAATTTGGACACTGGCATGCTCTTTCTCACGTCTGCTTGGAGGCATGACTTATGGGACCAAAGCTTGCGTATATGTCAGAATGCATTATTCTTCATCAATTTCAATAGTGCCAAACCTCAAATAAAATATGCATGTGCCCAACATTTGTCAACACATATAAAAAAGAAAGAAAACATATGTCAAACGATCTTTGTATGCATACAGACATGATGCAAAGTTGCAAATTCAACCTATTTTTATTTCTTTTCAATTGACGCATGTAGAGCTGAATTAATAGGCGTGTTTGCAAGTAATAATAATAATAATAATGGATTTTATTTATAACACACTTTACATTTACAAGAAATCTCAAAGTGCTTACAGAAGGCAAATGCATAAAAACAAACATCACACCAATCAATAAAAGAAAGCAGCAACTAAGAAACTGAAACAAAACAATTAAAACTGGGGGCATAAAGCCTAGAGGTAAAACCAGCTAAAAAAATGCTTTGCTAAAAAGGTAGGTCTTTAATCCTCTCTTAAAGCAGTCGACCGACTGTGGTGCTCTCAGGTGGACAGGGAGGGCGTTCCACAGTTCGGGGGCGACCGAGCAGAAAGCCCGGTCGCCCATGGTGCGTAGATTGGCCTAAGTGTGGCCACAGTCTCGCCTATTGGACTTTCATGCCAACCTTGCGCTATTAATTTATAATATTGACCACATCACATGAACGCAGTCTTACCTTGATGAGGATAGGATGAAATCTAGCTGCCTGTGTCCATTACTCATATCCAATTACGATGTAGGAGACGGACAGTGGAGGGTTCGTCCAAAGACAGATTCCCCTCAGTAATCAATAAAGCTCTGATAAAATCGGATATAGGCGGATTCCAGCTTTCCAGCATCATCCATTTACCTCGACAAAGGTGAGTGAGCGATTGCTCAGTAGCAAGGGCTTATGTAATATCCATTCAAAGTTTTATTAGTCTTTGGTCGTGAAGTTAAACTGTAAACAAACTTCTTATTCTCTTCATTACACTTGAGAGTCAGCTATTTACTTTATAAACGTTAAATCGCGGGAGGACCTTGCTTCCACTGATCTACAAATTGTCATGCGGTGCATCGCGCCACGTTGTCAGCTTGTAGATCTGCCCCTTTTGAAGAGTGGTGACGTATTTCGTCAGTTTCCAGTTGCCTTTTAAGGTCTTAAATGGGGCGTGGAGCAACGCAAATGATTCTCCACGTGAACGCGCCTCTGACTGTCAGACAAAAATGAGGAAGACCGGCGATACACACATATCAGAGATGTACACGCCGGTTGGTGAATTGCACCTCCGTTTGTGCTTATCGAAAATACGCACCCTTTTAGTCACTTTATTTACAACCCGCTTAGTGAATCGGGCCCATTGTGTTAAATAAATTAAGCAAATGCACATTCTCTTCAAATTGGCCTAGTACAGTATCAACAGCAACAAAGGACCTTTAACCAAGAGTCCTCAAGTTTGAAATAAAACGGCCCTGAGGGGAAAAACAGAGTTCCCTCGCTTCGTTCTTTCTCAAGATCAGATATAGCGCCAATAGTTTTAATAGCCACATCATCAGGCCAAATAACTCACTGGCACGAATGGCAAAATGACCCTGCAGGCTGTGGAAGTGAAAGGAAATGACTGCTGTTCTGTTCCATAGATTTACTGGCTCAACTGTGGGCAGCGCTGAGCAGTTACATCATGGAGGTACGGGGAGACGAGTAGTGACTCAGTGTATGTATGATGTGGACTTTGGCATGAGGGCAACGTGGACTTTTAAAAACAGGTCTGACTCTTATAAACACGCACAGTAACCATGGCTACTGACCATTTGCACTTGGACTGACAAACATCCCACGTGGTGGCTGCCAAGTTCTCACAGCTACAGCAAACCGTGCACGCACGAACGTGCACGCACAGCTATTGAGAGTCCCATACATACAGTACAACTATGACGATAACTCGTGTTGTATGCTGTGGTGTGCTGCCACACGCACACGCACACACACACACACACACACACACACACACACACACACACACACACACTTCTAAAGGTTCTGTTTATGTATTTATGTCAACGTGGCCTATCAGAGGTATCATAAATGGAAATGGAAGGAACCAGAACAATTGTGTGAAATGCTGATGCCAGGAACTTTCTTCAACCCCCCTCTCGACACACACACACACGTGTGTGTGCGTGCAAAACTCTCGACAACTGACTGAATTGAGGATTTTTTTTTTGCTATTTGCTTTTTGGGGGGCGGACAACACAAATAGTTACATGATGTTGCAAGTTTGCTGCAGGTTTTAATGTGTTTGAAGGGTCGTACCGTGATGCATGAAGCCATTGTCACACAGCTCCACCCCTAAGATCAACGCTTCCTCCCTCGTCCTGCAGTCCCCCTGCATCGGAAAACACACAGGAGAGAGGGAGGGAGGGAGAGCAAGAGAGAGAGGCAGGGCAAGAGAGAGAACAAAGCACATTGTGTGTTTAGAGAATGGTCATAAATGTCATTATATACAAGTTGACAATGCAACGCATCAATCAGCTTGTTGAGGTTTGGTACCCAGCATTGTCCAGGTTATTGTGTGGGTGAAATAGGCTCTCTCTGTCCCTCTATGCCATAGAGTCTATGGGTTATTGAGTGCATGAACTAGGCTATCTGTCCCCCTCTCTCCCTCTCAAGCTGTGATCTGACAACAGAAAGCTGTCTACAATGCCGATTTACGCTGGCATCGGGGTTTTCCGTAATACAGTTTGTGCATAATACATACAGGCTCGCAGACACACCAACCCACAGACACAGACAACTTCATAGCCTACTTAAACTTTATCTTCGATATAAAGTTGTTTATTTGTGGGTTTGTCTGTTTTCCCGATTTATGTCCAAATATGGCCATGCCTGATTCCATGCCTGATGCCACAGTCTATCGCGGTGTGTGTGAGTGTGTGTGTGTGTTTTACAGAACGATAATATTTTATCTTTCGGTGGGAACGCACCTTTACATCAACGCTGCTACAGTATCTGCTTGTGTGTATGTGTGTGTGTGTATATATATATATATATATAGATATGTGCTGTATATATATACACAGATTACACACTCACACATTCAGACCAGAGCCACACCACACTTATTCACAAACAAACACAATCAGAGAGATGTCTAGACGGCTCAGTGTGACGGTCCTTGAAGTCCCACAGAAGGGGAGACAGCCCCTCCGCCCCTCCGCCGACCTAGGTCATGCGGGCCCACACACACACTCACACACACACACGTACATAAGATATACACACACACACATGGCCATAACGTCTGCCGTTGATTCTGCTGTCAAACACTACGCGCCATTTCTGTGCCGTTGTCCCAGACAAGACTATCAATCTGTTGACCTCAAAGCTCCCTGTCCAAGCCAATAAAGCTCAGTCATCTAATCAATTCTCCCTCTCCGTTTCCTTTTTACTCCTCCGAGAGGATAAGGACCGCTGTGAGTGTCTGTGTGTGTGTGTGTATGTGTGTGTGTGTGTGTGTGTGTGTTTGTGTGTGTGTGTCTCAGTCTCTTTCCTCTGTTGCATATTTGAAGTGACCCGCCTGTTATGACAACAGCCACTTCCCTCTCTTTCTTCCCCCTGATCCTCTAGTCTTCTTTCATCTCCCCTGTGCTTCCAGGTGGGCGAGCGGCGGCGAATGTGTTTCCAATATGCTCGGATGCCAACGGGGGAGGGGTATGCAGAAAAGGACACGTAAAGGAAGAGACGCATGCTGGGCATGCTTACCTGAGCTATGAGCCAGTCAATCAGCTTGTTGGCCATCACCACTGATTTGTATGTCCGCAGATGGTAATCCTTGTCCCTGGATGAGGACAAACAACAAGATGTTAAAATATTATCCTCCCCTGAACATACAAGTACTATTCTATTCCCTTAGTTCAGCTGAAGTCCAGTGGTCAGACACATGACATGTGCAGCAGTAGCATTCATCAGGCATCAGGCCTGCTCCATTGCGATGGCTAGAGACTCGAGACCATGATGACGTACAGTAGGACTGTTTAAATTCCACTCAGTTACTGGTGGTCACTTTTAAAAACGTTGGCAGTTGCGCGGTTATGTCAAATTGAGTTTTCTTTTGGCCGTCAACAGCCAAAAGGCATTGCAGTCCGCGAAGGGCTCGGTCAGGTCAGGGCTCTAAAGTGTGTTTGGCCCCACGGAGCCCCATGTCACAGACACGTTGCGCTACTGCACTCAGTGTTACCACCACCACACGGCCAGATTCTCTGCCTGCCAGACCCCCGGAATGCTGTCTGAAATAGAGCTGTGACTTTCCCATGAACGCCGGGGTCTCCCCGGGGACACGCAGGGGCCGAAACAGCAGGCCCGGGAAAGTCCAGGGCCACCCGCAACTTACACCACTCACACAGATCCACCACACGCAAGCAAGCAAGCAAGCAAGCACTCATTCACTCACTTCACTTCACCTCACTCACTCACACATAGACCACCTCACACATACGCACATTTAAGACACACAGACAACCTCTCACGGAAATAAATATACTCATTTCATCTCACTACACACACACACACAACAGAGAAGTCAAACACAACATGTGGGCCAAATAAAAGTCCAATCTCAGCTGTCTGCAGCTCACCAGAATGTGGAGCGTGAGAGGGCAATCACACAACCCCCCCCCTCCCCCCCCAACACAAACACATACACACGCCAGTCCCATAAAGGAACATTCTGTTGCATAAGTGCATTTGACAGACTGGGTTTGGTCTGCGAGGCGGGTGGAGTGTTGGTATACACTGGTTAGGCACGATGCTCTGCCGTGCCATGCAATGGGGAAACTAACGAGGGTGGATGTGCACTGAAGTTGTCAGAGTGAAAAATGAGGTCCGGTGGGGCAGCCATATGCCTGGCATAAGGGCAGCGCCAATCTGTGGAGCAAGTAGCAGAGGGAGAGGTCAAAGGGGAGGTGCTTATTGCTCAACTTGCCCGCTGCGAATGGAAAAGAGCCTGGGAAGTTGGCAGTACTTTTTTTGTGAAGGGTAAATTGATGGCCTAGGGCAGGCCATGCTGTACTTTCCTTGGTTGCTTCAAACTGAAAGTCCTCGCATTTAATTAGCGTTTTTTAAATCCTGAGTAAATAACTAATGTTATTGTTGTGTTATGTTTTAAATTCTATGTTTTTTTTGTCTGTCTTGTCTGTCTGTTATATTCTATGCTGTATAACATACTCACATGTTGTACATCAACTTTGGTTTTAAATTTAAATGTGCTTTAGAAATTAAATTGACTATGCACAATCCATAAATATTGAGCTGCTGAAAGATGCATAAGCATAACAAAGCAACAGTACTATTTTCCCAGAATTGTTATAATATTCTTCTTCCGTTCTTCATTAAAATAATTCAAGAGTGTTTTTCAGTTGACTCTCAGTTTGCAGTCTTTCCATGTTAATATCTTAAGCACCTTCTCATCCGATGCATGAATGCATACCTGTGTCTGAAGGGCGCTAGCCTGTTAAGGGGTTCAATATTTCATACAAGGGAATCAGATACCCTTGAGGGCCTGAATTCACAGCTTTCTTCTTGGGGAAATGGGCTGTCTAGCCCCCCCCCCCGCACACAGGCACACGCACACAAACACGCATGCACACAAAAACACACACACACACACACATACACACACACACACAGACCTCACCCTCCATCCCCCACTCCTCATTTCTCACTCTGCCAGGAAATTCCACCTAATTAGGCAAGGGCTGGTTGGTCCAATTAAACCCTGGCATTCCCAGGCCCCGGGACGCATTGTTCGGGACATTCAGTGAGAATGCACTGTGCTGCACAGACACTCTGGCACACACTACACCACACACACACACGCACGCACACACACACACACAAACACAGCTACAGCAGGAAGACACACACAGAGACACAGACTTTCTACGTCTGTGGCGGTTTTGGCCCCAACACAGACAGCAATGGACTGAATGCTGACAATACTCCAAGCACCAGCATGCGCACCCATGCACGCAAGCACACACACACACAGAGCACACACACACAGAGCACACACACACAGAGCACACACACGCACGCAGACACCAAGTCAACCCTGAAGTCATATGGCTGTCAGATCAGACAGAAGAACTATGCTCAAATCCATGGAGCATCAATGTGGTCTCTCCAGCTACGGAAGAGTTTCACAGGGGTTAATTCAAAGCTGTGCTTAGGGCCATTTGAGATCCAACATAAACAGCCAGCGTGGGCCAGAACCTTTGTGGTACAACACATTAACAGACCGTACCTCAAACACTGTTAAAATGGAATTCACAAGAACAACAGCAAAAACCAAAGCATGCCGACAAATGACACCTATAAAGTGCACGTGCTCCACTTCTGTCTATGTTTTTGCACACTGTCAAACAATGGGATGTTTCATTAAACGTGTAAGGGGAACAAGTGCCAAGATCGCCCCAAACACACCTGCTTTGCATTTGGGTTGTAGGGCCTATTGCAAGGCCATGTTGGATGTTTCTGGCACACATCAGCAGTAATTGCCAACCGCAAGACACATGGAGACTGAACAATCAAGAGTTTGATATTATCGCTCTACATGTACCGTATGTACAAATCATATCGCACTTTAAAAATGAAGCAGATAACTCCATTCAGCTTTAATATGAGCTGCCTCAAAGCCATCAATCTCCACGGGGCCTATTTTGCAATGTGTTACAGGCTGGAGAATTCAAATCGATGTCTGCTGTCTGCCGCACTACTTTGTGTCAGGCCATCGAGACCACGGGATCAATACGCCATGACATGTGTAATTGGTCACGCGCGGTGAACTGCGCATGTCCCATCCATTCCAGCTGAATGCCCTGAATGCAGCTCTGCACCATGCCTCGACATAGGCATGAGTCTTGTCTTTGTAGCTGTGATGAATGGATTGAGCAGCATGACCCAAACATATCAGCATGGACACACACAGTGTGTGGATGTGGGAGCAGAGAGAGCATGCGGTTAAAAGCCTATAGACGAATCCAAAGAACGCTGCCCTGTGGGTGGCGCAATCATAACTGCGGTGTCAGACTTCTGTTGCGGTGTGGAAACTGCTTGCTTTACCTGCTATTTTACTAACTAAATGCTCTGGCTGATACAAAAGTGTCACTGACGTGCCTCAAGTTAGGCTACTTGATCACATTGGATTGCGGTGCTGGTGCAGCCGAAAATAATAGACCATTTGACACTTCCAATGTGAACAAGTGACATAACTTGATGCAAGTCAGTGACACTTTGTGTCAGCCAGAGTAATATAACAGTTAAAGCAAGCAGAATGCACACCGCAGCAGGCGTCTGACGCCGCAATAATGATTGCGCAACTACAGGGCAGCACTCGGTGGATTCGTCTTGCTCAGGAAGAGGCAAGGCTCAAGGAGAATACACAGTCATCCCTGCTTTGAAGATCCATTTGTGAAGATCATCAGTGAACGAGACACAAATTTCTATTCTGAATTGTTTTGGTTAGCCTTTCATGATAGACAAATGTTATCTATTACTGTATGCTGTCAAAGCAGTATAAAATGGTGGGAATGTATAAGCAGTGAATGCTCAAAAGGCAAAAGAGAAAGAAAGAGAAAGGGAATGCTAGCAATGTTATCGCTTTCCATGTCCAAGTGTCCAGATGGCTTGTGTGCGTATCTGTGTATGTGAGGCCCAATCCTTTGACTTTGCATCTGTCCTCTACAAAGGGAATGGTGCAGACAAGTCCTGCCAAGTGCTATCACCCACAGGCCCTGCCACACTCTATCACGCTCTATGCCAGTCCCTCCCATGTTAGCTCCTCTTGAAAACAATACGCTTATAGTTCACTGGCCTCGCAGTACTCCCATCCTCTGTGCTGCTCTGGTCTGAATTCTTAAACTTTTGGCGTACTAGCTAGGGCTATATTTAGGTTATTTTAAAGCCTGCCAACCTGCCTGCCAGCGAGGAGCTGTGGAGGGACAAGTGAAATGGGCCATAAAAGAAAATGGACGGATACCTGACGACAGGAGTGAAGAGACTGTGAAGACGACAGAACAATCTGACCCCCTGAGAGAGAGAGAGAGAGAGAGAGAGAGAGAGAGAGAGAGAGAGAGAGAGAGAGAGAGAGAGAGAGAGAGAGAGAGAGAGAGAGAGAGAGAGAGAGAGAGAGAGAGAGAGAGAGAGAGAGAGAGAGAGAGAGAGAGAGAGAGAGAGAGGAAGAAAGAAAGAGTTTAGAAATTACAGTAGTAAAAAGCATTCAATTCATTAATGTTAATGTTCCAATACGGTAAATACTGTATACCTTGCTTATTGCTTATTTTGCTGTAAGATTATTAAGTACTGTATAGTACACTTAGAAATGGTCTGAATATGAGAATGACTGTTGCGCAACTGCTGTTACCTTGGAGATGACATCCTGCATGTCACTTCTGGGGTGGTAGGTGCCATCATCGTAGCGAAAGCGATACAGCACAGGCTCAGGCTTGAACTGGTGCTTGTCTGTGACTGCGGACACAATTCATCACATACAGAAAGGACTGTGACTGAATGAAGGCGATGGCAGACACAAAGTGATGTTAACCCTCCACCAACCTTAACACATCCACCGCCAGAGGTTAATCTCATAATGTACTCACCAGTGCCAAGGTGTTTTTGTTGTTTTTTTGTTTTTTTCATGTCGCCATAGATCTTGTTAAAATCCTTAAGATTGAGCCGTGAACGGTCTGTTTACATCCGCGAGATCTCCCTGTATCTCCCAGTGAAAACCACGTGTCAAACGGGGCATCCATGTTTGAGTTAGAGCGGATTACGTTAAACAGTGAAATGCGAGGAGAAAAAACTACAGGAAGAGAATTGAGTTTCAGTTTCGTCTGTAGAATGGGAGCGGGCGTGATCGTCGAAACCGGATCCCAAATAATTCTATTTCCTGTCATCAAACCGGAAACGGAAGTGGATCAAAAAAATTCCGAAAGTGCACCCGGACCGCGCATGCGCGAAAAGACCGCAGCCCGTAGGACTACGGGCTCGGCGCTTAACCGTTGGATTTAACGGCCCGTAGAACTACGGGCCCGGCGGTAAAGGTGTTAAAGAGAGCCGTATTAACCGTAAGTTTAACAAGAATGTCACAGTCATATTACCCCAATGGAAGGATTTTTTGGGTGTTATCCTTTTAGACAAAGTGTTTGACTGTACTCGTGCTGTTTTTACATTTCTGTCTAATAAAATATCCAACCAATCAATCAATCAAATTATACCAGCTTGTGCCAAGCTAAAACCCTTGAAAAGTACTGTCAATCTTGCATCTTACTAAACATTACCAAAAAAAACGTACCAAATTAAACTTAGACTTTAAGAATTTGATAGGTCACCAAATTCAGCACAACAGCTATACTAACTTACAGTAGACACAGACACACTCTATACTTCACCCTCCGGCAAGCATTTAAATGAACACTTTCAATACATTTTTCATGCAAACTAAAGCAAGGGAAAAGAACTAGGGCGATATTCAGACTCATACAGGCACAAACAATCCAACATCTAACTGTAAACATAAACAAAGATAACTTACAACTATAACTGCAGTATTAACTATTACTCTATAAATGTTATCTAATATAATCCTGACCTGAGCGCCTCATTGTGGCTGCAGAGTTTCTTCTAATGATCTAATAATGTAACTACTGTAGGCTAATGTATCAGACAGACCACTTACAACGTCGTCAGATGGGGAGGGGTAAACTGTGTTGTTTGGGCCATTCAATCAAATAAAACATCTTAACATTATTGAACCAACTGATGCATTTCCCGCTTTACGTAGCGCCGGTAGTTGTGATCCCATAGCTTGAGAGGACGTTCGGGTGAACGTGTTGCGCCGATTGATTCAGTCACTCGGTGCAATGATGACGCAACACAGCCAGTATGGGAAGGCATTGCGGACTCCCCATTGGCTTAAAGGACAGCCAATGAGGAGAAAGTCACGAAAAAGTCACAACTAGCGCAGCGACTGAAGCTGGTAAAAAACTAAACTCACTACGAACCCAGCCTTCCAGTCTGGAGGAGCCTCCCAAACACACGAGGGGTCAAAGATAACACTGCTGAAAGCCACCCACCCACCCCATCCCACTCTGCTTGCTTTAGGGGGCTTTGTTGAAGCCCCCCACCTAATAGAATGCAGTTGGCTCTGTGTCTTTGGCTGTAGAACCATGAAGGTTCCATTAACGTCCTTATGAAAAGCAAGCTCACTGGCCCTCGGAGCTATTCCTCTCTGTCAGGGAGAGCCTCAAAGCCCGATCTCATTTCTCTCTGTTAGGAAGCAATAAAGAACCCCAGAGTAATTTAAGATCCAGGCCTGGCCACCGGCCCCAGTCTTTTGAGGAAAAATACATACTGAGCGCAGTACGCACCATTAAGTGTGAATGCAGTGCGTCAACCAGCACGCCACCTCAACGCATTGCACAATTCTCATCCAAGGCCACTACGCAGCCATTGAACCGATATTACACAAACACTGGGGCGAGAAGGGATTAATATTTATAATCCCTTGCCTAAACAACGTGTCACAGGGAGTTTTTAAGTCGGGACATCTGCTGAGACGTGAATACGAGATCTGCAAACGCAACCTGAGCGGTGAGATCACTGTTGTTAAAACTCTTAACTTGTTGAATGAGGGATGTTCAATACACGCAGTTAGAAGTCAAGCCAGGGTGCAACCGTAAATGTAAACCACTTGCGTGCGCCGTCTACTGTGTGCGTAATGCGATGTCACTTATATTGTACATGGCGTAATTGTTCATGTAGAGCAGCAAAGGAAGGAAACATCTGTAGTAAATCTGGAGTGTAAAAATGGCTACTCTCAAGAGTTAATTAACACTCAGGATTTTGCGGTGTAGGAAGACGAGGTAAAGAACAAGAGATGAGGGGTGAGTGGGTCACCTCTGACACCACCCGGCAGCATCTGCTGTTCACTCACCCACACAACCACCTGATGTGGTGAGAAATTAGAAAAAGTAGACCTGCTTTTGCATGAATATTTAAACCAGAGAGAAATATATAATGAATAATGTTAATTTAGCCAAACAGCCACATTGATAATTCAGATTATTTTGTGTGACACAAATCCACAAGCAGTGGTGGAAGAAGTACTCACATATTTTACTTAAGTAAAAGTAGCAATACCACAATATAAAAATACTGTGTTACAACTAAAAGGCCTGTGTTCAAAATCTTACTTGAGTAAAAGTACAAAAGTATTGGCATCAAAATATAGTTAAAGTACCAAAAGTAAAAGTACTAAAATGTTTGAAAATAGCAGATCTACAAGCTCACACCGCGTCGCAATGTGACGCGTTGTGAGCTTGTAGATAGTAACTAAGGTTTTCAAATAATTGTAGTGGAGTAAAAGTACAATTTTTGCCTCTGAGATGTAGTGGAGTAGAAGTAAAAGTATTGAAAATTGGAAATACTGCAGTAAAGTAAAAATACCTCAAAATTGTACCTAAGTAAATGGACTTAGTTACTTTACACCACTGTCCACAAGAATCTGACGGGTCTACTCTTGAGGCATGCTGTGCATCTCTAGAGGAGACCTACCATGGTGAATGATTCCGTTCTCCAGCAAAGCCTGTCCCAGGTGCACTCCTTCCTCTGGGTTGTCCGTCTCACCGATCTCCATCAGCCAGGACACAAACTCACTGAGGAAAAAGCAAAAACAACATTAGGCACTCACAGGTTTTTTATTAAATTAACAGGATTTCACAGTGTAACAGTGTCTCCATGGAATGTGATCTCCTTTAGAAGCACTCAGGACATGTTTGTTTTTCACAAGGATCAAGGATACAAGTGTAGCTGAATTATTCAAAAACCAAACATCTCTAGAAGAGGAAGTTGATGTGAATCTCCATGAATTACCAATCTGTGAAATCATCTCAATCAATGATCAATGAACGTACCTATGTCAATGTGGAAACAGTGGGAAGAAATAAGAAAATCAAGAAGCCTGGTGGCAGACAAACCACAGAGCTTTCAGGACTTAATGAATAACATTTACCATAAACTCATGTGACTATGGCAACAAACACCGTCTTGGCAAAGAGACATGATGATTTATTTGCTATTGGGGGCCACCGTCTGTTTATTAAAACAACCAGCAGGGCTTACTCCAACTGTTTGGCCTTGGTTCTATCTTGAAATCTGGTGCCGAGTGACGGCAGAAATCAAGCAACACGAAGAAGTGTGTTTTAAGCTCCCAGATGTAGGAAGAAAAATGCAAAGAGGATTTTTGTTTTTGTTTGGTGTGCATCATTTACAACTGCGATAAAGAAAAACACAACAAACACAACAACCACTCTTCTCCTCCTGAGACAAAATGGACTAAATAGGATAATTCTCTATTATACAGCAATCCACAGAGAGATGGATAGATAGAGAGAAAGAGAGAGATTAAGGGAGAGAGAGAGAGACAGACAGACTAACAAGGGGAACATCAGTAGCATATCTGATTACAATCCTTGATGTTCCGTCTCCCCACAGAAGCCAAACAAACATGGCCAGCAGTACCAGTGGAATTCTGTGGTATCCCCTTCCAGCCTGTGATGGCGGGGCCGGGTGTCACCGTAGAGCCATCAGCAGGCTTGTTGAGGGTTGACGTTGAACGTTTTTCAGGAAAACAATCTACGGCCAATCTACCCTGGTCTTTCACTCTTCCGCCTTTCAATCTTCGCGTCCCGTTACCCCAATTCCAGAGTCAACAGAATACAGGGAACACGCCAGGGTCACAATAATGTCATCTTATCAATCCCTGCACCTTAGTCGTGGAAAGAGACAGAGTGCGAGAGCGAGAGAGAGAGATGGGGCGGGGGACTCAAAATGTTTGCAATGCATGGCTCTTGTGGCATTGGGCAGATTAAAGGTGTAAACGGCTTCTTCAATCTATATGTAAATACAAAGTCGACATTCTGAAAAGGAAGAGCTATTTTCTTCCGGATCCCAATTGTTTTATTGAATGTTACCGTTATTAAAAGTGGTCCAAGCAATATACAGTATTGTGCAGAATATTATTGCGATGAAACATCTGAGACATGGACTTGAGACCAAGTGAAGGAAGCTAGCTGAGGATTATGGCAACAGTATGCATTCCTCAAAAGATGTGTAACTTGTCCTTTCACTAACATCTGTTGCAGTGCGTGTGCGTGCGTGCGTGCGTGCGTGCGTGCGTGCGTGCGTGCGTGCGTGCGTGCGTGCGTGCGTGCGTGCGTGCGTGTGTGTGAGTGAGTGTGAGAGAGAGAGAGTGGGAGGGGGCGCATTCTGTCAAAATGTGCAAAAGGTAAAATATACGGTCCCTTGAACATCTTTCCCCTTTTCACAATGGGATGATAACAGCTGAATGGGAGCTGGCTGCCACAAGCATTCTCTCTGATAAATTAAACTGTCCCAGGAAGCAGACCACAAATAAGACCCTACCGCTTAAATGGGAGGAGTTCGAGACCCAGAAATAGCTCTGGGCCTCAAAGAATCAAGAGAGCGAAAGAGGAGGAGAGCGAGAATAAAGGAGAAACATTTCACAATGGAGGGAGTGGGCCGACTCTAAAGCCATAGGCAATATGGCATTCATCAGGGAACATACCACGCTGGTTCCAATTCACCAATCACGCCTACATATTATCTTCTCTAAAAAGTCCCAAAGTCAAGACAAGGGTTGTACTGTACTCAGATGGATGCACAGAAACTGAGTATAAACCTGGGGGCTGTACAGTACAGTATATTTCCCACATCTACAAGTGATCCTCAAGGTGCAGGACCACGCTGCATACTGAGGGATAGGCTTTCATAGGACCTCTAAAAGCTGTACCTTGAGGTACATGCTCACACCATATGGTCTCCTCTAAGTCGACAAGGCTCCCACTTACGACCAACGTTTGATGCCTTTAATCTTTTCAGCTGACAGATCAATTCCTGTTCCAGACCGCATAGGGATCTGGTATTGTCTGCAATGGACCAAAGGAGAAAGTTACTCCCCATTCCAAACCCCCGTACCATGTAACTCGGCCACAACTATGTCCAATTGGGCTTTCTGGTTGCTTTTTTTTCCCTCTCCCTCTTGCTTTTAAAAATAACTATGATGTTGAAATGGCTGTTTAAGCTGCAGTACCTCGAGTCAGATTATTACCAGTCAAAACATCTCCCTAAAAATTTTAAAACAAATGGAAACCATGGGTCATTCTGAAATTAAACTTGGGCGTTTTCAAGAAGAATCGGAGGAGGCTATACTACAATCAAGAGAACCAGAGTCCAGTCAAAATAACAGAGCGCTCCAAGGCTCATTTTATTCATACTCATAGACTATCTGCGTGTTTCAAACGGGTGTGCTGTGTAAAGCCTTCGGGACTATATACTGTATGGAACAGTTGGCTGTCATTATGAACTACAGCCCAAAACGGGCAGGAATCGCTCACAGCTATAACCATATGGCTGTTGATTTTATAACACTGATTCAGCCACACTCCATCAGATGGTGTTAGATTCTCGCTTTCACAACCGCAGTCATAGGTCTATAGTGTTCAAAGATGATGGTAATTGGGTGCAGAACAAGCGAGTCAAAATGTGCACTAAGACATTGAATGTCAGCAGAGTAGCCGAAAGGAACTTAATCACATAAACCCTTAAATCACATGCATATTTGGCAAAAATAGCAGATCTACAAGCTCAAGCTATTTTTAGGCAAAAGATTTGGTGTGGGACCAACTAAGTGTATAGGGTTTAAGTGATTAACCCATTCAATCCGGGAACGCATCTCTGTCATTTTAAGATTTCTTTGACTATTCAAAAATAGCAGATACACAAGCTCATAGCGTGGCACCGAGTTCCACGCTATGAGCTTGTAGATCTGCTATTTTTGAAAAATCTTGAAATGATGTGCAAATCTTTGGATATGTATTTTTTTTAAGCGAACATTTTGTCAAATATTTAGTTCCAGGGACCTTCAGCAGCAAAGATTTCAGTTACAAATGTTCGCTTTGAAAAATATATTATAATTCAACGATTTGCACAAAATGTTCAAGATTTTGCGCTATGAGCTTGTATATCTGCTATTTTTGAATAGCCCAAAGTATAAAATAATGGTTATAGCTAAAAATCTAAAATGACACAGTACGCATTACCGGCTTGAATGGCTTAAGGAAGTGAGCTTACAGACAGTATAGGCTCCATGTACTAAGAGGCGGAGTGCTCCAGTATATACACCACCGAAATGTACAGTAAAGTGCTTTGAGGCTCACCGGCTCAGTGAAACGTTTATTATCTGAGAGTGGAGATAAGGCGGGGGGGATCAGGTGGTTCAGGCTGGTAATGCACCAGAGGAACAGAGTCTCACATAGTCTAGAGATTGAAGAAGCTAGCAGCCCATGCCCTCCAATCATCACACATCTTCAGATAGACTGCCGAAACGATGCAAGCCCCTGTTTCCCATTACAGGATTACATGCAGGAGAAGATAAACCGACATCGTTCTAACTTTTTAATTACTTTCACTTTTGTCAAAAAGCTTAACTGAAGACTGTTGATAAGGCTGATATGAACCTCATATTATTATGCATGGCTAAACATCAAAAAGTTTTATGTGATAAAAGCAGCATCCTGGAAACTGTCAGAAAATGTTTTTTTGTTTTGCTTTTATGCCTTTATGGATAGGATAGTAGGCTGACAGGAAACAGGGAGAGAGATGGGGGATGACATGCAGCAAAGGCCATCAGGATCGGGACTCGAACCCGCTAGGCCAGTGGTCCAGACCAAGCTGCACATTTTGGGGTATTTTTATGTGTACCAATGACAAAAAGCAGGACAAAAGTGAAGGTGGACGGTGCTCTATTTTAATGGCAAAATAAATAAGGACACAGACATCCAGTTAAGCAAGGGGTGGGTTTGTGCGCACCACTGGAGACTGGGGGGTTTGAATCCTCAACGGTGCCTTCAGCTTGCAGACACCGTGCGGGTTGGTCGGGGCACCTGTTCAGCAGGGAGCAGAACTGGGACGAATACCATGTTTTTTCCACACGCATTACATGCTCCCCTGTGAAAATCCTCACTGTCAGGTCAAAAGAAGCGGGCTGGTGGCGTCATGTGTAACGGAGCAGACATGTGGTTATGTCTACACCCTCCCCATAACAACTTGTGGGGATCAGCAGAGACAGGGACTAATGCACATGGGAATTAGCATAACTAAATTGGGAGAAAAAGGAAAAACTAAGCTTAAGTACACATGTTCACATGTGCATGTCACAAATCTACCACATCTAGTACTGTCCCCTATCCACCTCCATCGCACGCACGCACACACACAGCTGGACAGTGTAAAGCCCTGTAAGGTACAGTATGTACCAGTGTGGCTGACAGATAGATGGAGGCATTCACACACACACACACACACACACACACACACACACACACACACACACACACACACACACACACACACACACACACACACACACACACACACACACACACACACACACACACACACACACACACACACACACACACACACACACACACACACACACACACACACACACACACACACACACCTGCCCTCCAGCCAGCGTAATGGCCTCTCTACGGTGGATTCCTCTGTGGAGGGCTTATTCTAATCTAACACGGTGAGGGAGGGAAAGCAAAGCGGTCAGCAGGGCAACAGAAGGACTTCTCCCTGTGATTTATGATCGGCCTTCAATGAGCCGCTCCGTCCCAAGACACCACGCCAAATAATCCTTAAATAAGATTCACGGCGATGTCCGCGTGGAGTTGATTTTCCCCATGACTTGACTGCAGATACTGTACTCAACGGTGGATCTTCTGAACAGAGGAGCGCTAACGTGTCCTTCCCCCCTCGGCTCTCTTCAGAATGTCTCGCTCGATTAGGAATGAAAGAATGAACGAAGGAATGCAGCCAGAGTTTAGCACCAAAATGCCGGGTATTCAGCTCTGACTGAAGGTATTAGTATGTAGAGTATATGCTGTTATTCGCTCTGCTGGAATTTAATATGCAAATGCTGTGCATCACCCAATAGTGAATACTTTACAATGTAAATTTTAAACTCCAACCCCTACACTAAAAGGTTTAGATCCCCATATTCCAGCTCACCTCAACCATTAAGAACACAGAAGCACTAGTCTCAAGGAGCCAGGACATCAGAGATCTCCACCTACCAATAACGTCTGGTGAGTGGTGACATCTAAATTCAAGTTGCTGGAACAGCAAAGAAAACGGTCGCATATTGCAAGGAAGGACTGGCCTCAACTGTTCAATGCAGTTATTATTTATTTATTTTACTCTGAACTGTTTATACTCAGATTTACCCACTACATTGAATTTAGATCTCTGATCGACTGAAGCACAGTCATCTAGCTTGACATTCACAGCAACAATGACTCATCGTGCTGAGAATGGCAATGTCAGAACGCTTTCACACTGGACAAGGCGTGAGTGCCAAGGTTGAGGGCGTGTGGCCTACCTTCCCAGGAAGCACTTGGGAAAGGTGGTGAGCTTGCGTTTCCTGTCCTTGATGAGGTGTCCCTTCTTGGTCATGAGCTGGTAGAGTTTCTCTCCCTTCTCCGACACCATGACCCACGTATCCTGCTCCATACCCAGCCTCAGAGCTACAAAGAGAGAGGGACAGAGAGACAGAGAGAGAGAGAAACAGAGAGACAGAGAGACAGAGAGACAGAGACAGACAGAAATCAGAAAAGCTCTGCATGCACATTTTAAACTCTTTAAACTCAGCTCCTTGTCTGGATGTGACATCAATTACTAAGTGAAGAAGACTAATATATCCTACTCTCACAGGCTAATTAGCAGTGCCAGTTCACAATAGGTTCAAGTAGGGTTAATCAATCATGGAGGTTATTCTGCGCGGCTACCAAGGGCAAAATACAGTTTTCCCTTCCTTAAGATAATTGGTCACCTCACAAATGTATGAGCAGGATTATGATGAACCCCACACACACACACACACACACACACACACACACACACACACACACACACACACACACACACACACACACACACACACACACACACACACACACACACACACACACACACACACACACACACACACACACACACACACACACACACACACACACACACACACACACACACACACACACACACACTCTTCACTGGTTAATGAATTAGCAATCATTCTCAACTATTGTATTCAAGATGCACATTGTTAAAATATTTGGAATTTTCGTATTTGTAATATTAAAACCACAAAAACGGTCCAGTGAACAAAAGTTAAACAGAAACCTTAAACCAAAATGACCTCCTTACTTTTCCTCCTTTCTCTCTCTTTCAAGATGGCCTCTAGCCATTCCTGTTTCTCCTCCGGGGTCTTAGCCATGCAGACGAACCACTTGTTCTTGGCCGTGTTGTGGATCTTCCAGCCGTTGTTCACAATGTTTCCACTGCTGTGGTAGTCAGCTGCAGGACAAGAGGAGAGCACAAACCAGAATCTTGAAGGGGGCTCCGCTTGTGTCCTAAAAGACCTCTCGTCACGAGGGGTGGACAAAATGCTAATCCGCCGCTTTGACTCATCCCAGTTTGGTGTCATTTTTTAAGCTTTTTTTTTATGTTTGAGCCATCGTGCCATCAATTTGAGGTTGCATTGATGAGGACATTGTAAACAGACTTGAGCTGAGGAGAGAATTAGCATTGCCACATGAAACGTGCATCTAACAAGAGACAGGACCCCAGTGAGTTGGTTCAGAGAAGACAGGACCCACTCATTACTGAGGAAAAACTAAAGGGAGAGTGGGGGGCATACACAATAGAACAGACAGGCCATACAAGAGTTCACGGACAACACTATGAAACGCTGTTTATATCTAAAATGTGTGTTAATTGAATTCAGAGAGGATTTTACTGTGTACAGATTGTCTCATACGGTGCTGTGTGCAGCAGTGTTTCCGAGCGCCCACAAAGCTTTTATAATGAACACCACACATTACTCTTGAGTAATGTGGTCCATAGAGGTGCACATTCATGCCCTATAGACTCTCATCTACCGATAGGAGCCAAACAAAGCTGTAATTCTGCCTCTGGAGCCTTCTCCATTCGAGTGCCACAATCGATTATCACTCCTCTCCTGTAATGAGATAAATGACTGGACACAAATGGAGAGAGAAGAGCATCCATCAGAATTATTTACCACCAGGGCCCCCCGAACCTCCCCAAAAGCCGACAGGTGCTATTGATTCTACACTTAAAAAACAGAAATGTTACGAACGTCAAAACAGATGAAAATAAACGACCAAAGGTGAGGAGGTACGTGCATGCCCTCGCTGTGTGTGTGTGTGTGTGTGTGTGTGTGTGTGTGTGTGTGTGTGTGTGTGTGTGTGTGTGTGCGCGTGTGTGTGTGTTCGTGTGCTCATTAATTCCATCACGGGGAGAATGCTTCCCCGGTCGGGCCCGCTTGACCTCTGAGGTTTCCGAGGTCACCAAAAAAAGCAAATAAACTCAACCATTAAAATCATCAATTGCAATCAGTTCAAATTATAAGTACAGCGTTGTGTCCTTTCCGTGGTATTGCCTGGCGTGATTCGACGTGTGCCTTCCCTTCGCGAGCACAGTTTCAACCTCAAGATGCTGACGGTGTGCCTAGGAAAGGGGGGAAAAAATAAATACAAAAAGGACCTAGTGCTTTCATTATGTTGTAATTCGAGCTAAAACACTCCTGTCGCCCTGTGTTCCAGATTGAGATCTCCCGTCTGTGAAGCGGAACACCCACGAGTTACTTCACCGCCGCCTGCCGTGTTTATCCGCTCTCTCTGAACCAAACCCATCCATCTCTCACCAAAAAACACCCGATATTACTTCCCATCTCAGCCGACCGGGGAGGAAATGATGGCTTCTACAAATATAAAGGATAATCATTGGCTATGTGAGGCCAAGACACACAGCAGCTACAGTCCACCAAGTACCAGGCAGTGGTGTCCCGAGCAACTCCACCACTGTTAAGTATCTAAAGGGAAAATAGCTTGGTAGATAGGTCATGTTTCTCCGTAGGTTGTTATAAAAGGTTAAAGTATGCATGTGTCAACAACCATGCAGCAGTCATTTGACGGAGAGAAAAAGCTCCATATGCAATTTGGTTAAAACAAAACGATTTTTACCATTTAAAACTATTTGCTAACAAAATCACCCACCTGTGCCATCGTCCATGTTCTCTACCTCCATCACCTCTGTGTTGATTCTGCCTCTGAACAGGTAACGGGGGCCCTCGGTTGCAGCCTTGCTGTTTTTTAAGCGCCTGCATTCAAGAGGACACACAGATCACAACTTTTAACAACGAACCCCCCAACTCACCGTGATTAGAATTCTTCCATTTTCCTAGCATGTTACGTGACAGGGTACCAAGTGAAAGGAGAATTTTGGACTACGTTTTTCTTACCTTTTCAATTATATTATGATATGGTTAGATCACATATTTTAATGGCTTTTTTATTTTTTTTTAGAGAGAGATTGACGTTCATAGTGACAGAACACTGTCAAAAAATAAAAAATAAAAAAATAAAGACGAGATTTCAATCTCGAGATTTCAATCTCGTCTAGCGATACTTAGATTATTATTATTTTATTTTTTTTGGTTGCATAGTTTTCTGTCACTATGAACGTCATATATAAAAAAAAAGAAAAAAAAAAGATATTAAAGTATGCGATCTAGCGCAAAGCCTATCCGCGCACGTTTTAAGCTGGACCCGGGATGGAGTTATGAAAATGTTCTACTGTACCATTCATCCTAAGATATCATAACATCATAGAAAAGGTAAGAAAAACTTAGTCCAAAATTCTCCTTGAAGTCAGAAGAACAAACTCACACATTCAAACAGAATGCACGATTACTGATTAAAATGCCATGGCAATACTTTTTGTTTGATTTGAGGTGGTGAATGGATACATATTTATACCCTCCCACCTCCACCTCCGGGACATAATTGTACTGTTCTATAAACACACTACGTTCCCCATCCCGCAGATAAAAGCCAGAGCCAAGCAGGCGGTAGTGGGGTAGTAGTGGTGGGTGAGCAAGAGCAGCCAGACATACACAGAACGCAGCATTCTGCTGCAGTGCGTTCTGCAAAAACAGTGGCACAGATAGCATATAGTAGTAGTATTTTTCCCATACTCTGTTCATGCTTGTTTTCACAATATATGAACTTGTTTTATCCTGCTGTTCTTATTTTCAATATTATTACACTGTTGTATTATGCCTTTTGTAATCTCGGCATCATTGAAAATACTCAATGTATTTCAGAGAAAATAAATAAAGGTCGAATGAATGAATAAAATTGTATAGTTTAAATAGATCACCTTATTTGGATAAATGGTCGTCGGTTAGCGTTCCCTGACTGCGCTTCTTGTGCTTTCTATCCAATGTCATGTCATTTGGTCAATTATAGAATCCCATTAGGCTGATGGTAAGTGTAATGCAAAGACAAGCTTACACGTGTTTCTTAAAGTGCTTTCGATCGCCACCTAAAATAACCACATAGTACTAAATCAGCTCTGAGAGTGCCAAAATGGACTCTCCCGTGTTTTCATTCTAATCCTCATTTCTGTCTCAATTCAACTAAAATACCTCCACCAGAGCAACACTCAGCCTTCCCATCTGAGCCCCAGCATGCCTATTCTGGGAGGAACATTCACCAAAAATAGCAGATCTACAAGCATAATAACCGATTTGAGCTTGTAGATTGGCTATTTTCGGTGTAGAGATTCGGTGTAGATGGAAGAAAGCAGTCCAAGTGCAGTTGCAACTCAAGTCCGTTTCACTAGGGCTAGAGGGTTTAAGTGGTAAAAAAAAAAATGAATTGAAATGGAGCGTTACATTATTTATGGAGACAGTAATGTAATGGCTATGTACTAGTCTGCCGTTAGCTGGGAGGATGGACCAAACCATTTTATTCTGTCCCAAAGAATAGACAAATACACACTCTCATATGTGTTTAATGCCTCCGTCTGTTTAACCTCCCCCCTCAAAAGAACAGTTAACAGAAGTCAGTTTGTGTAAAAGTGCAAAGACACCTGTTTTTCTTCTTGCAGTAGACCAGGAGGTTGTCGAACAGGAAGAAGACCCTCTCCTGTATGTTTCCAGCAGAGATTTTCAGCAGGACACCCTGCGTCAGCATTTCCGTGCACGTGTCTGTGATGTTGGAACCCTGGATTTAGACAGGAAGACAAACACACAGATGAACATACAGCACAGTATACAACACATACAGCACATTGCTACAGTACAGTACAGTACAGTACAGTACAGCTGCACAGATGAGGACAGACAGACAGGCATACAGGCGGTCAAAGTATTGACATTTTGTTGACTCAGTTGTTAATTGAAAAAATAACATCCACATTTATTTGTTCTGAAGGACACTTGGAAGAGTAGCCTTTGGGCTAAAACAATTCCTTACAAAAATCAACCAATCAATCAATCAGTTCAAGTCTGCACACTCAAATTAAACCAAACTTTATTTAGAGATCACTTTTACAACCATCGCAATTGACCAAAGTGCTATGCAAGTGCAACAACAACAAAGTCACATGATGTCACATACATTAATCAGATAGAAATGCAATAGACTCAAATGTGATTAAAAGCTAATGAAAAAAAGTGTGTCTTCTTCAGTAGGGATTTAAAAATCTCGATTGAATGAGCACTTCTAACGTGGATGGGCAGGCTATTCCAAAGCCTAGGAGCGGCGGTAGCAAAGGCACAGACACCCCGTACTCATCAGTCTTGTTTTGGGAACCTTTTGGGAAACTCAGATCTGTGCAAAAGACACTTTGATGCAAGTATTCAGTCAGAGACTGAAGCGTCTTTAGAACTCAGATCCTGACATTTCATCATGGTGCAAATGCATCTACACTACACCAGTCAGGCAACGTGTGTGTGTGTGTGTGTGTGTGTGTGTGTGTGTGTGTGTGTGTGTGTGTGTGTGTGTGTGTGTGTGTGTGTGTGTGTGTGTGTGTGTGAGTGTGTGTGTGTGTGTGTTGGGGGGGGGCGGGGGTTCCCAAGCCCTGCCTTTCCTGCTCCCTCTCCTTGGGGTCTGTGAAAACACACCCTACTTCCTCTCAGAAGATTGCTCAGGGACTTTTAAAAGACATGGCCATTTCTAGCTCCTATAGAATAACATCCCGCGCCGTTGAAGCCGTGTTGCATTGTGGCTCTGCGTCTGGTCGCCACATTGGTAAAAGTTCGTTCTCCCGCCGCAAGCGATGAACTGCACAGCCTTCTACCTTGTCTGCTTTTGGTAAACTCATGCGGCATGTTTGATGGGCCCCGGTCAGGGCTAAAAATAACCCCCCCCCCATGCGCACGGAGCAGGAAAATGTGCTAAGCATTTCCTCCTGCTGGAGACACCGGCAGGCCAAAACCTTGCTCGCTTTTTCCTTCTCCCTTTCTTCACCCTCGTTGCTCTCTTCCACCTCCCTTCCTCTGTTGATGCCACATCAGCTCTTTTTTTTCCCTTCCTCCTCCGCCCTTCTATCTTTCAAACTCTCCACCTCCCTCGAGATGATTCCTCCACTCCTTTTTCTTTTGCCCACCCCCCTCTCTCTCCTTCTCTCTCTCTCTCTCTCAGGTCTGCTTTAAGTCCCCAGCCCTGGTCCAGATGTTAATGTAATTGCAGCCAGTGAATGTGTGCACACCAGAAACATGGTAGGGCCAGGTTGCCTCGGTCACTTCCAGAGGCCAGCAGCAGTGTCCCTATTGGGCCAGACTAAAAGACCTGCACTTCCTCTACGGGAGAACAGACGCTTCCTCTTTATGAGTTGCATGGGCTTTTAACAGAACCCCTCGACCGCTTACACCTATTTGGGCCGCAGGCCTATCCGCTTTTAATGAAACACTATACACTTCACAGCGCTCTCCTTTTCGGTTCTCTCCACCTTACCCCCCCTCCCCTTTACATTTCTGACTCTTCACCTCCTATTTCTTTCACAGCCTTGGTTCAGGATAAAGCTCTATACATGTGTCTACACATTTTCATATATGCCTCTGCAATACAGCAGTCATTCTGAGACTTATTTAATGCTACCTGTCAAAGGGCTGCCAGACATAACAGAATCAAAGAAAGGGTGGGCACCATATCTTGACTATTATGATGTAAAAGACAGATATACTCTGAACCCTTAAGAGGCATTTGTCAATTAGCTGGAGAGATAACAACGCAACAAGCCAAAGGGAACTTTGGCTAGCCAATTCAAGCAAAACTCCTCCTCAACCCAAGCAGACTTGGAGAATATCAACTAGACTAAAGAACAGGAACAGCATGTCTAGCCTCAGTGTTTTAGTTTTTCAACATTATTTATGTGGTACGCAGTGACACAACGCAGGCACTTGAAACGCAACCCAAACTGGCAATTGTTTTCTGTGGCAAGCGCTTGGCAGCTGTCACCATGGGGACGACAGGCCATCACCCTGTGGAAAACCTGCCACCGACACCTCGAGGGCACACAGCTGTGCAGAGGGTCAGTGCTAACAAGCAATCAGCCCAGGCAGAGAGAGGAACAAGAATGTAAAAAACAGAGGCTCTCTCTCTCGTACACTCCTTCGTGATCCCAGCGTCCATTCCTCAAACACCCACACAGAAAACACAAGACACCGACATCCATCCTCCCCCTTTTTCCTTTTTTTCTCTTTTCTCTTTAGTTTCATCCCCAGTGAGAGATGCAGAACCTGGCAGGAAAGCAGTGAATGCGTCCCACGCCAGAATGAGCTAATGTTTGTAATTAATAAAAAAGTGCTGGGGGAAACCGCAGAGAGCTGCTTAGGCCAAGACAGTACTGAGCAAAATGTCAAGGCACCCCACCCAAATGCAGATTCTAATACATCACACTATTCTTAGCCCTCTTGGAATACACGTGTGTGTGTGTGTGTGTGTGTGTGTGTGTGTGTGTGTGTGTGTGTGTGTGTGTGTGTGTGTGTGTGTGTGTGTGTGTGTGTATAATGCGTGTGCGTGCTTCAGAGATGTCCACGAGTCTCTGAGCTCGAGTCCGAGTCAAGTCTCAAGTCTTTGAGGCTCGAGTCGAGTCAAGTCTCAAGTCTTTGAGGGTTGAGTCGAGTCGAGTCCGAGTCAAGTCTCGGGTCTTTGAGGCTCGAGTCGAGTCGAGTCTCAAGTCTTTGAGGCTCGAGTCGAGTCGAGTCTCAAGTCTTTGAGGGTTGAGTCGAGTCGAGTCCGAGTCAAGTCTTTGAGGGTCGAGTCCGAGTCAAGTCTCGAGTCTTTTTAAAGTCTTTTTAAAAAAAAAAAAATGGGGGGGGGGGGGGGCATAGATGTAAAAGTATAGACAGGTCATAATAAATCACATTAGATTCACAGATTAGAGATTTTATGTATTTTCCCCACAATTTATTTTCATTCAAATGAAATGTGATTGAACTTGCACTAATAATGACTTTAGTTGATTTTTCACTCTTTAAAATATAGTATTTCTTAATTATTAATAATTACAGCTTGTAGATTGGCTATTTTCATGATTTTTAATTGTTTTTAAATAATAATTAAAAAGGAACATACAAGATTTCCACCCGACAGCGATAATATATAGCCAATATGGTTCTGTATCAGTATATGAGTCAGTTTTTGCAGATTTCATTCTAATTGGCTACTATGCCTGCATATGAATTTCATGGGCCTGGGTAGGTCACCCTGGCTTGGCGGAGATATGCCCTGTTGCGCACACTCGACTCCGCACAGCAGTCCAACAGCAGAGCAGGTGAAAGCAATTCACTTAAACGAGGGCTGTGTTGCGCACCAAAAAACTGTCTAAATGTGGATCCCCAGTTCAAATATGATTCTTTTGGGGGGTCACGGCCTGAAAAGGTTTGAGAACCACAGCTTTTATGCAGTGAACATTACATGAGCGTAGTGTTTACCGTGGTGAAGTGTTGAATATTCACCCAGCTGGGTTTAACGAAATGAAAATCCGATGTTTCCTAAACGTGCTGTCACAGATGATCCGACCATCTTATAAAAAATGTAAGCATATGCCAAGATAACTGAGGTTATATAGCTGATTCTGAGCTAAACATATTTGTTTAATTTCGAAGTTTTTATATTTAAACTTTATGATGAAATGCCGCGGCGGCCACACACATAGCAGCTGTTGCGCTCGCCTCTCCATTTTTACGTTAATGAGCAGCACGAAACAGCTTGACTGAAGCCGGCTCCGCGCAGCGCGCACTGGAGCGGAGGTTTCTTTGCGGGGGGGGACAGGGGAGTGGACGTTTTTTGGGCATTTCATTCATTTATTTGTCCAAAAAATAAACATAAAATAAAGATTGTCCACGAGTCTTTGAGGCTCGAGTCGAGTCAAGTCTCAAGGCTTTGAGGCTCGAGTCGAGTCAAGTCTCAAGTCTTTGAGGGGCGAGTCAGAGTCGAGTCGAGAGTCTCGTTTTTGGCCACTCGAGTGCGACTCGAGTCCGAGTCCCTAACTCGAGTCCCCATCTCTGGCGTGCTTCTCATGTTCAATGATCCAGGTTTTCAGGGCTCTCTTTCTCAACGTGACAGATTCTTCCTTTTTTCTAAAGAGCCTAGAAACAGGGAGAGAGAGAATCGGAGTGACATGCAGAAAATGGTCCAGCTTTAGCATTGGAGCCTATGTGGCATGCACCCTAACCACTCGGCTATCGGGTCAACCCAGAACATCCGTCCTTTGAATGTATTGCTGGGGCAATCCTAAAGCTATATTGAAGGTATGACGGCCATTGGCTTGATGTATTCATGTATCATATTGATACACAGTGTGTGGCTGCCTATATACTAGGGGTGGGACGATATATCGCGATACTTTCTCCTGCGATAAATAATCGTATAAAAGTGTTTATGAATTGAATACAAGGACTATCGTGATATATCGTTGGTGAAATTTCATGCAATATATCGTGATATCGCAATATATCGAATATCGTGATATTATCTTTATCGAGGGCCTAATATCGCCACAGATATCGTATAGTGAGATACCCATATCGTCCCACCCCTACTATATACTATATGTATGTGTTGATTAGTATACAGTATGCACTGATAAAAGGTATTTTTATTCATACGGTAGCTTTGTGGCATCAGGTGACGATGACATTACCAGAACAAATGTATTTAAAATGGCATCTCTAGTGTCTATTTAGTCTGAAGAAGAGCACTGGCTCGAAACGTCACCTTGTGTTTGGATTTGCACTTATGGCAGCTATAGTTTGCGGATCTCCTTTGTTCCATCCATCAGTCTATCCATCATTGTTCTATCATTGTTTTCCTTTGGTCCAGCACCTGCCTCATGCGCAACTACTGTTCTCTGTTTGTACTTATCAATCGTTATATTCTTTCACCGGACGTGAAAGACGCCATTGGTTTCTACAGACCGTAAATGAAGCCTATTTTGCAGTGATTTCAAATAGCTTTCTATATACGGTCCGAAATGCAAACGGAAATGAATGGCTGAAACCGCAACTCGGTAGAACCAGTAGAAACATACTTACTTTATCATTAATTTAAAAATAAATGGGACCATAATTTACAAAAACGCGTATAATAATGATTGAAAGAAGACTTTAAACTAGCGACTAACTATGTAGTATTTATGACAATGTTTTATTAAGGTAATAAAATCAAGTGTAAAGTTCGGCCAAAAACCCATCCGCTTGAATAGAGCCTAATTGCTTCTGCAACCAGCAGGGGTGAAACAGCGGTGAAACAGCGGTGAAACAGCGGTGAAACAGCGAGGCTACAGGCCATTCATATGAACTGTCACACTTCCTATATAGCCTCAATTTACAAGCCGGATGCTAGCCCCTTGGGACAGACACACAGACAGACATATAATAGAATATTCAGAGTGAAAAGTGATTCTCTTTCACTTTGGACTGGAAATATTTCGGTAGCTTATTGTAATTTACTTAATTTAATTGGACACATTTTAACTGACACCAGTTCATTTCGCACACCAATTCATTCCGATGATTCAACATCGTACCTCAGAGAGAACTAAGTAATGTTATTGGCCACAGAAACAGAAACATTCAGATTCACTCGCCTAGTAAATGGGTGTAACGTCGTGGAAGGTTTTCAATTCCAATATCCTGTCTGCGTTCATAAAAGCCCTTGATGAGAGCATGAGTGAGTATCTTCCAGATATATTTTTCATCTTAACGACTGATCAACTGTTTGTTGATTCTGTGGTATTTTTAACCACATGAACCCTAGTGTCCCTATTCTGGGCATGTCATAATAGGCAAACATTTGGTGAATAATAGCAGATCTACAAGTTCACAATCCGTCGCAACGTGACTCATTGTGAGCTTGTAGATTGGCTATTTTTGGCAAAGACATTTGGGGTAGAGTGAAAAAAGGAGAGGGCCAAGTATAGTCCCCTGGGGGACGTCAGTCGACACAGTATAGGGTTGAAGTGGTTAAATGTGGACCAAAAACACTGGCAGAGAGCCTTCGTAAATGTGCCGCTTGCAGTACAACAACATGCTCTCTGTTGTCAAGTTAGACCTATAGAACACACACACACACACACACACACACACACACACACACACACACACACACACACACACACACACACACACACACACACACACACACACACACACACACACACACACACACACAGGACATCTCAGTCACATGCGAGGAAGTCTTCGCATGCTCTGTCATACCTTATCATATCCATATCTGAGGCCAACAAAGCACAGACTCAACTTGAAACGCTGCTTTCCGTTTGATCACAGCAGCAAATGCTTTTTAATCAAAAGCCGTTTTGTGAGGGTTTTACTTAAGAGTTACAGTATGAATCCATTTTCGTAGTAACCAGCGTTAATCACCAGACTCTCCATAATCAGATTCTCTTGCGTGCATGGGTCAGGGGAAGCCTTCAGGCTCACCCTGCATGACGCTAGGTCAATTACATAAGCATCCCCAGGGCCCTGCCTTACAATTACCACCATTGTATTACCACTGCTGCCACAACTACGCCTATTGATCCCTTATTAAGGAAGCACTGGAGCACAGGGGGGAAAAAGTTATAATCTGACTACTTCAAACCCCTGTGGCAGTGATCTACCTGGTGATGATTGGACTAGTCACCAAAAAGCGAGAGCCGCCTTAACTATAAGCTCATCCAGGCAGAAAGAATTTGAGAATGGTCAATACAAGTCATTGTTCCCAGAGTGCATGAGAAAGCTTAAAGCGGCTGCAAAAAAAGAATAGTCACACCACTACGCATTCTTGTTCAATTGCTAGCACTATAGGCTGAGTGGCTCTCAATAAGTCGTGACTTGAAGCTCTGCAGTGTGAGTTACAAGGGCTATAAAACCCTACAGCCAAGGCCGTCTGGACACTATAGCACATCAGCTCACTTTGATAGCTTAGGACTTTAACTAAACGCTGCGTATCAATTATCCTTAGATCGCAGAATCGAATGTGGCTTGAAGGAGATTGCCTCTTTGCAGAATTTACAGTTCAAATCAATTAACGTGTCAGCTTAATATAGCCAATACCGCCAGTGAAAGCATGGGCAGTTCAACTGTCTATGATCTACTCTTTTAACCCTATAAACCCTGGCAAAAAATGTACAAACATTTAATGGAAATTAAATTGGGAGCTTATAGATCTGCTATTTTCCGACGAAGAGATTTCGTGTCGAGGGAAAGAATGTGGGGGCCAAGTACAGACCCCTGGGGGACCCCGGTCAATGAATTATATAGGGTTTAAGTGGTTAAAAGTATCTTTCCCCTTACTTTAATTCACAACGCGGACCAAATCCGACCTGACGCGTCAATGAGAAATATGGAACTAGTAGTTGGGTGAAAAGTGACGCTGTCAGCTTAGAGTATTCTGTTGGGGTTTCTCACCTCCCAGCCCTCAATGTGAGACTGCCACTCCTCCAGAACCTCCAGCTTTTCCATCTGTCTCTTGGCTTCATTCATGTTGGAGCACACAGCCTTCATCACCTGCAGAGACTCCTGCACCAACCCAAAGTCATTGTGCTTCTTGGGCGTCCTCTTCAGCAACTCCTGAACACGTACACAAACGACACGTTCGGATTGATTCATTTATGTCCACAGACAGAGCAAATAAGCCAAAGGACTAGGTTAATGACAAATACACACAACCACTGGCCTACATGACATATCACTATATCAAAATCAGAGGTACCATAGAGGCCGCACGCACACACACACACACACACACACACACACACACACACACACACACACACAGTCAATGCATTAAAATTACTTTCAATTCAAAATACAGGAAAGGTTTTGCTCTGCACCATTTGTGATCGTCATAGCTTTACAGAATGTTTTTTCTTTTGCTTCCATTTCAAGTCCGCGCTACCTTCCTCCTCCGACATCTCCACCTCTCATCTCCCAGTGGCTTCTGAGTTTACAGCTCGTAGAAGCTGGCTGTGTACAAAGCCCAGCTACTGCACGCCACGGTCTAGTGAGAGCGATGGCAATCTCTGGGCCTGCAGTCTAAACACTGGCTTTCCAGCATGTCAGTTACTATAGGGCCGATTTACATTGTCCTGGATGTTTCTGCGGCCACCGATGGCTATCTGCGGTATTTTACCAAGGGGAGGAGGATGACGGCCCTGGCAGTTCCAGCTGCAAGTCTTCTAATGGCAGAGCATCAGATTACTCCTCCGCTCGCCCCCTCTTATTATTGTTATTACATCTGTGTGCCCGTGCCGCCAGCTGTTTAGATTATGGCCGTGTGAATTAATAGATCCAAAACGAGATGGATGGGATGGGACAGCTTAGATCACCAACGCAAATAAGCACTTGATAAGTGTATTTCCTTTCGCTCGCGCTTCTACAACAAGGCGTGGAGGGGTCAAACGTGAGTGAACGAGGCAACGTGCGGGTTGTGAGCGAGAGCAGTACACCGTGTTTAAGCTGGGACTAAGCTCGGAGCAGGAGAGGTGATGATAGACCCTGTGTTATTCTAACTATGCGATTCTGCAGCAGAGATGTGTTGTTGGAATATGAGCCTAGTGTTTCATTAGGGAAGGAGAGGTTGATATGAACAGGACGGAGCAGCCTTTGCGTAATGACTAGGCAGCGGTGGGTGAGGAGACGGGTAGACGTCTCCCTGCCGAGGCGGCACACGGGGTGTGGTGTCCTCATAATACGCGTTTAGAACGCTCAAGGCCATACTCACCCTGAGCAGCAATGGGTACTTGCATATCCTTTGAATGGGAGCGACCAGGTAACCTTCCAGTGGAACATCTGTGTTCTTTCTACCTCCCAGCAACATGCAGTTCTGATGAAGAGGAGAACATCAAGAGGAGAGGGAGAAGGGAAAAGACAAGGAGGAGGACAGGAAATATTGAGAACATCAGAATTAACATCGGAATTAAACTAACCCATCTGCTGTGCGAGCCCTGCCCGCATCAATCTATGTCTTAGAGCAGGGGTTTTCAACTGATTATGAACCAGGGACCACCACCCCGACTAAGAATCAACCTGGGGACCACTGTTGTGTTGGGAGGGGTGATATGGGTGTGGTGTGGGGGGGAAAGCTTGAAATTAAATAATGACTGTTAAGGGCCTAATTTAATTTGTTAATTCGAGGTGAATTAAATCAAGTCCTTAACGGAAACTTATGTATGAGCGAGCAGACACATGCGATTGATTATGAGCACATTTCCTAATAATGGTGACACAACCAGACAATCCGGTACAGTTTCCCTTGAGATTCTGACTCCCCCGTTCTTCACATCAGATTTCCCATGAACTGATAATATTGATGCGTCATTATACGTACTGCACTGTTTCTCAACAAGTGGTCGATAAAAAAAAATACAAATCTTCACTTTCCTAACTAAATGCATGGTCAGGGACCACATGCAATACCTTCACAGACCACCAGTTGAAAACCCATGTCTAAGAGCACAGTCACACATCCCCTCCCATTAACTTCCATTCTAAGGGAGTCAAGTGTCAACCAATAGCAAATAAGTGTGTGTGGCCTACCCCACTTGGCTGTCATTGGCTGTAGTTTTCATAGTGGACCAAAATGGAGGAGACCAACAACCACTGCCCCTCAAACGGACCGCGATCACATCCTGCACAGCTGACATTTAGCAAGACAAGATATGAATTTTGCCGCGGCAGGCGATGGTCACTCCCCTACAGGCGTGTGACTGTACCCTTCGTGACCTACACCTACGTCTCTCAATTGTGAACTTATCATAGGGGTGGCCATAGCTGAGTGGCTAGTGAGCCCGCCTAGGGAGCCAGAGACCCTGGTTGCCCCAGGTTCGATTCCAGGCCAGGCCAGCATATGTGTCGATGAAATGAAATTTGTCCCTGAGCAAGACTCTTAACCCCTAATTGCTCACAGGTTCTCATTGGAAACAAGACCGCAAGGACTTTCATGAACGACCTGTTAAAAGGAATTATCCTTATCCTTATATCATTTGATAGTTTTGACCCAAAACGTAATGACTTCACCTTTGACCTTTTCGACCCAAAGGGTAATAATCTCTTATCAATCTCTTATTACTAGCGAAGCATACTGATCATTCCCTCAAAGTTTCATCACCCATCCATTCAAGTAATTTTGCTGTCAGACAGGAAAACAGACAAACAAAAAAAAACTAAAACAATAGGGGGTGAAAACCGTAACCCCTGTTCAACTCCTTTGTCGGAAGTAATAAAATCAGTGGAAAGCACCTGGCAAGAACCTACAGATGACCCCCGTTTTCAGTCGATCAAAGCGACCGTTCAGGGAGGGTTAACGTTAAGAGTTCAAAACATCAATATCTATTCTCACCTCCTTCTCCGCAGAGATTGAGATTACGAGTTGAAACGGGTCAGGGCCTTGGAGCACACAGTATGCCAGGGGTTTAGTGAGGGTCAGTGGGTGACGTATGTTCCACCATGGTCATTGTGGAGGATTAGGGGGTGACCTGAGGGTATATGAAACCCAAGGCCAAGTGCAGGTTGGAGGGTAACATGAGATCTACATACCCCCCCGATGCACCACTGGGTCTTCACAAGGTCAAAGCTATAAAAGTCCCATTACATCAAATTCAATTAACATCTTTGCCCCCTATCGGTCACCTGGTTCAAGGGCATGCAGGAACATTGGATCAGAGATACTCTCTCCTCTGATGGTGTGTGTGTGTGTGTGTGTGTGTGTGTGTGTGTGTGTGTGTGTGTGCGCGTGTGCGTGTGTGTGTTGATTTTGAATAAAATTCCATTTAGTTTTAGTCACATTTTAGTCATCTGAAATGTTTTAGTTTTTGTCTAGTTTAAGTCAACTAAATCTACAGTTGATTTAGTCAACTAAAATGTATTTTGGCGGTGTCTTGATAGCGTCGTAATGGCTGATTTTACACTTCGTGCTTGTAGATCTGCTATTTTCAGAGCGCAACACCCGAGCGCAACCAAACATAAAATGACTTATCTTAGTTCTACTGGATCTCTTCTCCACTATAGTCCCTCCCTCACATTTTAGTCTAGTTTTATTTGTTGACGAAATTGTCAGTATATTTAGTCTTAGTTTCAGTCATCATAGCTTAGTTTCTATTTAGTTTTTGTCAGTGAAAAAGATAGCCGATGAACATTTGTCGTCATAGTTTTAGTGTGTGTGTGTGTGTGTGTGTGTGTGTGTGTGTGTGTGTAACATTTCTCACTTCATCATTTCCATTTCAAGACACTGCCTCATAGTATATATCTATCTATCCACAGTATCTCATGCCAGCTCACTGAAGTCAACCAACGCAAGCATCTGAAAGTATAAAGTAATTACTATAGTACTCCTGGGTGGGTGGGTGGGAGGGGTCTCAATGCTGTAGGTCTCGGTTTCAAAGCACTCTCTTTTTATGGAGGCCTTAAAACATGAGCGACTGGGCGTTACGATACAGATGTGCGCATGTAACCTGGCATTGCCTTACAAACTAGAAAGGCCTGCAAGGTCGAGTGCAGAGTATGGAAGGAGAAAGAGACTGCAGACACTGTACAGTGAGGCGCATTGAGATGTGCTGATAAAGCAGAAGGTGCTTAAAGGGACTATAACATGAAATTTCACTTTTTCATACTTTTTGGTATTTTTTGGGGGTTCTATGACATCCCTTCCACCTAAAAAAAAGAAGAAATTTGAGTGAGTGAGTGTCAATGAGCGAGCGGTGGAGGTTTATCCTTTCATTCTAGTAGCGTGACGCTCCCCTGTGGAAGTGAGCGTCTTGTCGGTGCTGGGACAGGAAGTGGGCGTCCGCCCATACGCAGGGCAGGGTCAATCAACGCCTCATCTATCTGTCGGCCACACTGGAACGCACAGCGCAGAGCTTTTACACTGTCCAGCTGTACGCGTGCATGTTGTTGTTCGTGTGTGAGTGCACGCCCCCGCGCGCATACTTTGAGTCTGTCTACATGTGTGTGTGTGTGTGTGTGTGTGTGTGTGTGTGTGTGTGTGTGTGTGTGTGTGTGTGTGTGTGTGTGTGGTTCTTGTTCATGTTTGAGTCATATGCTGTACATTAAGCATGTTTACAGCGTTTTCTCACCAGTATGCATGTGCGGACCGTCCTGATTTTATTGAGTTCCAGCAGCAGCCTCTGGGCCTTCTCATGGTTCCCACAGTACTCATCATAAATCTGGAAACGACTCCTCTGCAACACACAGACACAGAGAGAGAGAGAGAGAGAGAGAGAGAGAGAGAGAGAGGATGAGCAAGGGTCACAGAAAAAAGAGCGACCAGAAGGCAAAAGGGGGGAATTCTAGGGTCTGAGGAAGAATGACAAAACAAAGACAGCCTGGAAAAGAAAGCTAGAGAGGGGGAAACAGGAAACGAAGAGAAATGGGTATGAAGAGATAATCAATAAAAAAGGTAACAGAATGGTACAGCGCAGGAGACAAAAATAACAACAAAACGAGGCTGAGCAGAAAAAAGGAAAGAAAGAAAAGGGGGTAAAGATCAACCGCAGTAAAGAAGACATATATACAATATATAGCAAGCGAGGGACGTGGAATCCCATCCTGTCATCTGCCGTGCAGCCGTATGACGTTATGACAGAGCAGTTCCCAGGCCATTCACGCCCCATTGTCTTTGAGAAGCTGCAGTGAGATCTCATCACATCGCCTCTAAATCAGTCCTAAGTACAAAGCAACAGAGACAGTAATGGTCTTCAGCCACACAGCTGTCCTCAAGGCCCAACTAAAAAGACAAGCTGCATGATCTTGGGGGAGACAATTTGGCAATGACAATAATAAACCAAAAAGGGGGGGAAGTGTCCACAAACAGACAACTCATGGTCTAGGTGGAGATCGGTTGTTTTCTTCTGATGTCACGTTGCATTATCTAAGACGTCAGATTAGGAATAAGGAACAGCTGCAGTATTCTCTTGGTGATGTGGATGTCTGTTACTGTACCTCACATGGTATATGGTGGGAATCTCTAGTCAGCCTGAACCAATTTGCATGCCTGAACCACCAAGGGACTCCATTGGCCAACGACCCCTCTGTCCAATTGGCTTAGTTTTCACCTATTTGTGCTTCCTTACCAAATTAGATTGTGCAACTCTTTCTTGCAAATCCTGAAGCATCAACAATCAATCCCCAGAGAGAAGGAAATTGGCTAATTTCCCTGGAGTTAGGCAGTGGAAGAGGGAGAGATAGTGTGTGTGTGTGTGTGTGTGTGTGTGTGTGTGTGTGTGTGTGTGTGTGTGTGTGTGTGTGTGTGTGTGTGTGTGTGTGTGTGTGTGTGTGTGTGTGTGTGTGTGTGTGTGTGTGTGTGTTCAAGGTTATTAATGTCCCAGAAGGGCAATTGGGTGTGTGTGTGTGTGTGTGTGTGTGTGTGTGTGTGTGTGTGTGTGTGTGTGTGTGTGTGTGTGTGTGTGTGTGTGTGTGTGTGTGTGTGTGTGTGGTGGGGGGCACATACAGCTAGAGGGAGGCACATACAGATAGAGGCAGGGTTGGGGTTGGGACATAGAGGAGAGAACAGCTACCACCATAGCCATGATAGAAACGTGCTCATGACAAAGCCGTACATTCTAGATTACGCTCCGAATCAGATCACATTTCCACAGTGAGGTCATCTCTTATCATAAACCATCTATACATATCTGTACCACTAGATCACCTGTATGAACAGCTGCATGCCCCTGCGTTGGAGCACTGCTGTCTTTGAAGGAGGGCTTGCCAGCAACAGGTTCAAAAACCCCAGTGCAGGGAACCATCCTGAAGCCAAGCAGAAGTGCAGCTCGATTTATGACATTTTGAATGCCTATTAAGTGCCAGTCTTCCATTTGGTCCCGCATCAAAGAAATGTGATATATGATGGGGAGTCTACAGTACATCAGAGCTCTATCAAGCATATCACACATGTGCGTGCTATCCACGGCGCTCATGGGTAATCCAGAGAGATAAATTGACAACATGTGGCACATCTTAGTAGTAACTCACAGACATAACTCTGAAAGGAATTTCCCACTCAATGCATAAATGCAGAAGAAACGCTCCTGCACACTGCCTTCAAATGCAAAAATATTTTTATTTTGTGCAGAAGCTTTTCTTTTGCACTGATTGGCCCTGGGTCTTCTCCGACGCACCTGTCATTGTGTAGGTGTGCAAAAGTCTTGCTTTTTCTCCATTCATTAGAGCTCTTGCTTAATTTAAATTAGTCATGTACAGTATATCTGTAACCAAACGTTGTCTATTGACAAGCATGGAGGTAACATACTTACAAAGAGTAAGAGTGGTAATGCTGTCAGGGCAGATGTCAAAGCGGCAGCAAGCGTTAACTTCAAACGCCAAGAGTCAAACGGAGAATAGATTAACCGGGAGATTAGTGAAAAGAGGGGATACATTTTATATGCACAGAAGCAGTCAGGGAGCATTAGTATAACTTACAAAGTGCAGGAAGCAGCGGCCAACTTCATGGTGAGCATGAGGGTCAGGCTGGAGAAGCTCTTCTACCATGGACAGAAAGTCCTTGTGCACAGACAGGATCTCCTCTATGTTGGAGAATAACACCTGGAGAAGACAAGCGTATAATCAGTAAGGACGTGTGTGTGTGTGTGTGTGTGTGTGTGTGTGTGTGTGTGTGTGTGTGTGTGTGTGTGTGTGTGTGTGTGTGTGTGTGTGTGTGTGTGTGTGTGTGTGTGTGTGTGTGTGTGTGTGTGTGTGTGTGTGTGTGTGTGAGAGAGAGTATTTGATTCATTTTTCTCCTGTGAAGTTTTTCCCTGGCATGTCGGGAACTTAAGTTTCCTGGGGTCCAGCTCAAATCAACAGTCATGTATAGGTTTCTTCATCGTGGTCTGTTGTGTTAAGTGAGGGACCGTCTGAGACAGAAAATACACTCGCAGAATAATAAATGAGACTTCTTTGAAATTGATGACTTAGCTGGAGACTTCAATGACTCTTGAAATTCCTTCATTACGAGAGGGAAATCGCATGTGTAAGCACAGCGGAATCTATTTTAACGGAGCAATTATGAAAGTCAGACACATTTAGGATCGGTTGTTGGGAAGTTAAACTTTTCCTTCATGTGGCATTGACTTTTGTCCTCATTTTATGTGGCCATATTAAAAGACAAATTAATGTGCTGATTCAGATTCTGTAAGGGGAAGGGGGCTCTGTGGTGGCAATTAAATAAAACCCTAGCATGAAAACAAGGAAAGCAAACCAAAGTCCTTGACCTCATTATTATCCTAGATCAAAGCATCAGGTACTACTAGAGCCAGATCAGAGCATCATCTGTTGGATGAGAAGTGACAGTTTAGTGACATCACAGCCTATATAGCCCGTGACCCCTGTATGATACCAAAAACCTTCCCTGCACGTATTCTCAAACAAAAAATGGGATGGGTAGACGTATTCCAAAACACGGGATGTGCAGTATATATCCAGCAAACGTGTGTTTACCTTTGACAGTAAGCAAGGCGGGTGAGACAGTCTCCGACACTCCCTCCATGAGAAAACATCCTTTATTGTCCTCTACTCCTCCAGCCGGAATCATTTATAAATAGATTATATTTACAGCTGCTTCCTGGATCACCCACTTTTTTTTTTCTTCATTCAGAATTTTGCTATTCTGGGTTGAAAGCATCCCTTAAACAAGGGCCTGCTTTATTTAGTTCCCACTGTAATTTCCGCCCCTTTTATTGGATTATGTTATGAAAACAAGCTTTATATGCGCAGTGTCAGAAATAAAAATGTTCAATCCTTTCCAGTGATCAGTCTTAATTGCGTAGCAGTTAGTTACATAAGAGATGTGACGCTCACCTTAACCGTTTCTTCTGTGATGTTCTTGTCAATTTTGGTGGCCGCATACTGGTTGAGACGATGTAGAAATACCTATGAGAGAGACGAAGAGGAAAGAAACAGTTAACATACTTGGACTGGCCTCGGGATTAAATTACATTTTGGCGCCTTATCGTTTGTACCTCATCCTTAAAGGTTTAACAGGCCAAATCAGAGAGCAGACTCAGGGGCTTGTGTGCAGCTGCAACACTTGACTGCCAGAGCAAATTGCTAACCATCACAATGGACACCTGATATATGTGAAAGATTATCCTCACCCTGGATGATGGGGACACAAAAAACATAACTGCAGCGCAATGTATTTCAAAGGCGGCCTTAGGGAAGCGAGCTGGAAGGAAGAGAGACTGAAGCCTAATTTATACTTTGTCGTACAACTATGCCGCTCACCCACAAATAACAGAAAATTCGTTATTTTCAGCAAAATGTACAACTTGGGTTTAACTGTGTGAATTTAGGTGGATGGGACGTGCTCTGACTCATACCTCATTGGTCCACAGCAATCCACCTGAAACACTTTGGGGCGCTTTCTGAGGCTCACACATTAATAATGTATAATATATTTTGTTAATTGTGAAATTGTGAAAATAACTAACTAAATAACTAATTCCTTCTGAGGCATGCCCTAAGTCTTAAATATAGTATACAGTAAAGTCTTGGACACGCCTAAAGATGAATTAGTTATTTTACAAACCCTGCATGCCCTTGGGGGTAAACTTGGAAAAAGGAGCAGGTTGAAGAGTTGAATGCTTTGGAATACAGTTTGGTAGGCCGCTGTGAAGCTGTGAAGAAAACGAATTGACGTGGCATGTGCTTTCATTTATATAGACAATGACTACAGGGCACTTCACGGAATACTCAGTGAAGTACAGGTGTATGATGCAACCTTAAACAAAGCTTATCACAAGAAATTATTACAAAGAGATATGCTACAGCTAAAGGAATTCCATTTCATAACTCAGATTCTCTTACATCCCAAAAAGAAACATAACTCAAACATTAGAAAATTAGCTATACCTCCCCACCTCTGTTGTTGAATGAATGCTCAGATTTCTCACGGTGCTGTCAAGTATGAATTGGGCAGCTATTAAGGACTAGGCCCTCATTTATCAAATGTAACATACAAACCAGCTTAAATTTGAGCCCAGGAATCAGCTTACGCCCACGTCCACGTGGGATTTATCAAAGCAGGTGTACCCTGTCAATTCTATCGTAAGATCTGTCCGCTGTTGATAAATGTGGCGTAGCCTTGCCCCACCAGTTTTTCGACATGAAGCGGAATACGGCCGAGAAGAGGAATTTCTCCAACATGTGAAGTTACCCCACCAATCATCTCCATGGATTCACACACAGCTACACAGCAGCACACACGCCTATCATATAGGGAATGGCACATGCTATTTGCATACACAGGGCACAGACCCGATACCTGACACAGACACATCCAATAAGAAAATATAACCCAAATAAAACAAAAATACGGCCTCATACGTAACAGCGCGAGTCCAGTCAACAATAAAGTGTCACAATATATGTCAGAAGAATGCGGTCTGGGGAAGACAAAAAAAGAAGATATGCATCTTCTTTATTAATTCTAACCATAAGTAAAGATATATCCCAAACGAAAACCTGAAATCTTGAATTACATAATAAATAGCGTGCTGTCTGTTTCCCGTACGTTGTTGAATGACACCAATCACATCATCATGATTGGAATAAGTTTGGGTTTTAATTTAACCCCTAAGCAGAGCGCACTGATAGTGGAGACACGCACACTGCTGTTTTTGCTAAATAAAGGAGTCCTCAAACCCAGTGTCTCCCAGCTCCACCACCACTCCTCCCTAGATTTCCAAAACCTCTCGCCCTCCTCAGGATTTCCCCTCACGCTCCCAACTGAATTCCCCAGACGTAATTCGTTTCGAATAAATTTCCTTTTACCCCTATTCCAGTCTCTGTGTCTTTGCCTTTGGGTCCCCGGTGACAGAAAGAATCTACTTTGACAGGGTCACACTTTTCTTGACAGAAAGTATCTTCTAACTGTGACAGATTCACCGCTGCCATAGGTAGTAGGCACATTCCCCACAATGCATGGAGGTCTACTTAGAGAGTCCCCCTTAGAAATATAAAAATAAAAATGACTTTTAACCCTTTTAGATCACATCCCCATATTTTGCGCCTATTTAATAATATGGGTGGTAAAAATAGGGACGCCAAATTCAATGTGGTAAAAAATTGGGACGCTTCAGATGTACAATTGTATAATCTGTCAGGCTCTACAAATCACATATTCTAACAAATAAAAAAAGAACATGTATAGTACAATGCATTGTTTCATGTGGCCCAACCTTACACCAGCAGACCCCAAGCACACAACCAGCGCAGTGGAATTCCACATAGCTATCCTCCAGTTACAGTCCACAAACTATGACCTTTCACCCTGCATCTGTCTCTGCAGCGGAGCCTGACTGCGGTTCCAGCATAGTGAATAACTGGACATCCCGTTACTGGCCCTCTGAGGGCCATAATGCCACACAGCAGACGGACTGAGCTGCACAAGCCAACAGATAACAGCCGCAAAAGCATGTAAACAAGATACTCTAATGGCCATACAAGGATATAGACGCATTTCCTGTTGGTGGTTGCAGCTAAGTTGATAAATTCTTAGAATTTCAGTCGTTACGTGTCAGAGGTTAGGAAATGATTCAAGGTAGGCCAAATCATTCCAAAGAAACCTAAAATCTCCAACTGATGAGAAAAACCAGACTTGTGCTAAATGTCTATGGAAAATGTGTTAAAGTGTACTGAAATAAAATATGGCATCCAAATTGCATTAAGCTGACTCCGAGCAACGCTCTTCTCTGGGCAAAAAAGCTGTAGCCATATAATTGAATGCTTGAATCTGGGCTTGTGGAAAGGGAACTTAAATAATCAGCCTCTTTGTAGCCGACCTTCTCCACACTGATTACCATTCTACTGCTGCCTTACCTCGCAGCTCAGCCACTCAGCGAGCATTAGCATCTGATTAGCAAGTCTAATATGAACAAACACGCGAGGCAGGCGTCAACAGGCCCTCGCACAGGAGGACTGACAGAGATTTCGGACTGTTGGCGCGAAAAAGTGGTGCTAATTTGTGTCAAAACTGTTTCATATCATCAATGTGTTACCCAAAGCATGGGCTCATTAGGACATGTAACACTACAGATTTGACGACGAAGAGTCACTTCAGTTGTAAAATTGTACATCTGTCTCAAACACCACGTCTGTGAAGCAGTAATTACACCTCCATGGATACAAGGGTGTTTCTGCAAATATGCTCGTCTGAGGGAGAGAGAGAGAAAAAAAAAAGCGACAATGCAACATAGCAAGTAGGTGAAAAGGTTATAAATTTCCCTCTGGTGGATAACAAATTGCGTTTTATTGTTAAATTAGAGACAATTTGTTAGGGTTAAGACACTTCTTCAGAGCACACCAGTATGTGAATGGATAGTGCGCTGACCATATGGTTGCAAGACTCCGGTTCCATTCTGGCTGGAGCCATGTGTTGCACACGTCTTTCCTCCTCTCACTCAGCTTCCTGTCTCTCTACACTTTTCATCTAAATAAAGCAATAAGAGCCTAAATAAATGTATTTTTTAAACATGCTCCTTCCCTGGTGTAAAACACTCCAATACTATTTGACAATGTGTTAATCAATAATTGACCGTCTCAATCTTGACCTTTGATCACCAACTACCATTATATGTCAGGTACAGGAGTTACAGAGCTAGAGATCTAAACGATATGATAGATGATCATACAGAGTCATTGTGCACCGATTGGTACAAAACTTTTCTTTTTGGCGTTTCAAATATCATCGGATTGAGGTAATTATACGCCGGCACGGGGATAGAAAACTATGTTTAATATCTTGGCAATCAATGTGTTAAAAGTACCACATCTGATTGGTCTAATCCAAAAAACTAACCAGTCCAACTAAAAAGTCCTCAAATATCGACTGTTTCTGATCAACAACATGGCATGCTAAATTTTAGGCTAGATTTGTGGTTTTGAAAGCTTTAAACGTGTCACACTTGCTGCAGCTACAAGCCAAAGGGATGGCGTGCATTAGCTGGAGAGACACAGCCAGCAAGTGTTGTGCAGACTTGAGAGGACATGCTCAGACTGAGCCCATTGATATAGAACACATGCCACCATCCTCCATGCGTGTGTTGCACTGACTCTGTCCTCATGCTCACTGAGTGATGGCCATTGGCCTTCCACAGGGACAAATTCTATAGCCCAGCTCCGGATGTTATTCTCTACAGGAAGCCACCATGTCTAGTAGGTGCAGGCCAATGCTGACAATCAAATTCACATTTCCCTTCACTCTAACACTCAGTGGGAGAGAGTGGCGTTCCCAACCATGTGTGTTCATCAACACATCCTCGATGTGTGACGAAGATGTCATCTGACAAGCATATGTCTCTTATGTGTATTCTATTGTCTCTTATGTGTATTGTTTGTGTGTTTATTGTTGATGATGATTGCATCTACTGCTGGCAGTGCAACAAACTGCCCCTTGACAGGGGCAATAAAGTTGACGTTGACCGTGGAACATTTTGATTCAGGCCATGAAGCGCCAGAGATAGAAGTCAAGACTACCACGGTATACAAGAGTCTTCACTTAAAGAGCCTGAATAATGTATTGTTGTGTGCATTTTGAAGGCATACGGATTGTGCTGGAACGGCCGCGGAAGTTGGTTTCTGATCTGAGGAAAACATGCGCAGCAAGGTACAGGTGAGCCAAGGACGCCAGCGAGGATAAAATATCTGGATAACAGCAGCAATATTCTTGCACCATTCTTTCCATTGATAGCGCCTGGAAAGTCAAGACTCTCTTCCAAAATGGCATTATCTCACATTTGCAGACAGTGTGTCTACACACACACACACACACACACACACACACACACACACACACACACACACACACACACACACACACCATATTTTCTCTCCAATTACTGGTCCACAACGGTTAATCTTCTGTTTATTTGATGCTGTCCAGATGACAAAGACTTTGTCTCTGCAGAGAACGCTTATGCCAGGCATGAGACTGGCTGTGGGACTCTAATATCCTCTCGTGCTGGGGAATCTGACACAGATTGCAGTCTAACACAGCCTGAGTTCTCATCAACCATTTCCTATTCTAAGCTCACGCTGACCATGGTCTATTTAAAACCTGTTTTAATCCTCAAATCAACAGCGTTAAAAAGCTGCACATCTCAAACACAAATATATGTTTCAGAAGATTATGTCAGTCCCTAGGGGTCCCCAGGTGATGCTGCACTGATTGTCACTCTCCTAGACGAGGGGGATGATGCACATTAAAAGACCATTAAAGGTTTAATTATTTCACTGAGCAGATGGGTGTGATGAATGGAATTGTCCAATCACTGCATGTGGTTCTACCTGTAATCAATCAGTGAGCACAGGCACCCACGCTTGCATGCTGCAAGTGATGCGATGGGAGAAGTCTCAGCAATCCTGTCTGACCTTCCAACTGGAAGAAATATGTAACAATTATGAACACGTAAGCAGTTATAATACACCTCACATTCACCACCACACAATACCAGAAGGAAAATTGCAGCTTATAATTCATATTTATGCAACGGCCACCTGGATTTGAACATCTTCCCATCTGGAAATCTAGGACGCCGAGGTCTCCTGAATGGGAAACCAATCATGTACCACTCATCCAAATAGGAGTCCCCCTTGGTCAAGGGAGGGAAAACAAGACCAGGAGACCTGGTTCTGCCAGACCCAGAAGGAACAAATTCCTAGTAGGCAACACACCTACAAACCACTTTATAAGTTAAAAGTATAAATCATTTTAGGCATTTTGTGTGTGTGTAGCATTTTGTGTATGGGGGTATTTGGTTGTAGATTTGTGTATAGGCTAGACCAGCAAACCTTCCAGTCTGATTACATTCACCTGTCCCTTGTCAGTCAGTGCACAGAATATGGGCAGAAGGGCTTTGAATCCAGCATTTCATAAGTTTAGGTAAATACTATGTACTATGCTGCTTGTGTAGTAATAAACCTCTGAAATAAGTTATGTAGAACAACAAAATTGCCTAAAGTGACACGGCAGTATATATATATATACATATATATAAATATATACATATATATAAATATATACACACACATACATTTCTTTGTACTCTTATATCAAAATCCAATCATGTTTTCTTCTTGCAAAAAACAAAATACGATGTGCCTATGTAGGCTTGAACTAACCAATTTCAAACAATAATATCATGACATCGATCCATCAATCAATCTTCAGCTACAATTCTTGTTATTATAAATTGCCCAATTTCAAAGTTCTAATCAAATTCCTCCCAACATTATATCCCGCCTGCCTAGTGCCTACCCTGTTTCACTCAGAAATGAGATACTCTCGGAATGATGTTTAAACTGTACTTTAAGCTTTTGGGCTACAAAACTTCTACATCTACAGTGAATACCACATCTAAAGACTTACTGAAATGAGACAGAACCTAAATATGCGCTACTGTACGACCAGACTTTTAATTGCAGACTCAAAGTATCACATCCTTTTCCTCATATAGAATTACACTGAGTAGTGGTTTGGGCAATTTGGCCAAACTGCCTTGAGGTGAAATGAGTGACAGGCTGACAGGCCTGGAGGCCATGTTCACAATGCAACCTATTGTGTGATGAGATGGTGGGATGGGGCAAACTGCAAAAAAAAAAGGCGCTCCGTGTCCTTTAGTCCAGTGTTTCCCAAACAGTGGGTTGGGACCCATGTTTGGGTCACGGACCAAATTGTATGGGTCTGGAGTAAATGTCCCCTTTTTTTTGTTTCCTACATTTAAGAAAATATATATATTATTTCAAAAGAAATAAAAAAGTTTAAACAAAAACATCTCAACTTTTCAAGTATTTCATAAGTAAAAAAATAATAAAATTAAACGACGTTTAAGAGGTAGTGAAAATAGCAGATCTACAAGCTCACGAAGCGACGCATCGTGTGCTTGTAGATCTGCTATGTTCACTAGTTTGGGTCCCGGGCAAAATCTAATTTATCTTTTGGGTCTTGAGCTAAAAAAGTTTGGGAACCACTGCTTTAGTCTGTGGTGACATGGGGGGGGGGGGCAGGTGGGGAGGGAGAAAGAATAGTCTGGCTCCGGCGTTCTGTTGTTTCCATGCCGACCGAACACTTACTGTAAAGCGTGCGCACTGTGGGCCCGGCCTAGTTCCTGAGAAAAAGTTCAGGACACACTGTGTGTGAATGGACATTATGCAACCGCACTGGCCCCCAGCATCTCTCTCTCTCCAACAAAACTGAAATGGTAGCTAGAATGAGCGGAAGGCCAGGGCCCGGTTCTTGTGAATGCATGTTTTTTTTTTTGCTTTATCGCAGTGTGAGTGTCCCTGGATCAGACCTGTCCTGGCTGTCTGAAAAACACTAGGCCCGCTGCTGGCTTCCTGACACCAGTAAACAGACAAGTGATGTAACAGGAGGACAATAACAGAGATCCCCGCATGCTCTTCTGAATGAACACAAAGGAAGAGAGACAAGAACGGCAGATGGACTTCCAGTATTAATGAACTCTATGTCTGTATGCGTTGTGTGTGTGCACGCCAATGAATGCACAGAATGTGAAAAGCAAGGGAAGAGAGACAGATGAAGGAGGAAAATAAAACAGGGGAGGGAAAAAAGACAACAGGAGCATGTCTTTCATCACACACACACACACACACACACACACACACACACACACACACACACACACACACACACACACACACACACACACACACACACACACACACACACACACACACACACACACACACACACACACACACACACACACACACACACACACACACACACACACGAAAGTGCTGCTGTGATGGGAATACACATCCCATCCCACCCAGAGTGGAAAACACAGCTAAACATATTCACCAGAACAAAATTATGCAGCAAATTGCTTTGACAAAAAGAGAGAGAAAAAAAGAGAGGAAGGCAAATATCTGACTGCCTCCATTCTGAAGAAAATGTGTTTGAGAACAAGTACAAAGCCGACCTCAAACATCTGTTTGCACATTTAACTCCAATTCAGGGTCCGTTTGATGTATTGCATCCAAAACAGCCTCTTGGGGGTCTCTGAGGATAAACAGGTTAAACATAGCCAGTGTTGCGCAAGTTACCCCGGAAGAGTACTAAGTTACTAGTTACTCCTTTAAAACGTTAAAATATTACTTACTACTTGGCGTCAAGAGAAACTAGTTCGATTACAAGTCAATATCACCATATTACTTTGCACATACACATTACATCATCATTTTGCATGCTTAAGAAGAACAGATCTAATGCCCCATTATGTTATAACCATGGCAATGTACCCCGGTAAGAAAGAAGTCGACTCGCAAACCTTGAAACCCTGGGTAAGGGTTAGCCCTGAAGTTACCATGTAAATTAACCCTCAAATCCAGCTTCATAGCACAGCCCCCTTGAAGACCAGGAAACGTCTGCCCAATAAACGACCGACCGTTTCAGCTGCGCGACATTTGTTTACCATGTTTGGATGCGGTTGACAAAGCGCAATGTGAATGCAAACCAAATAAAATAAAAAATGCAACAATGTTGCAATTTCAGCCACAAATCGCAGTCTACTGAACTATAAGGTCTGAAAGCACGCTTAGTAACTTGGATTAATAACTGTTTTGGCAACTGTAACTTAAGTTAAGGAAAGCAATATTATTACAGTAATATATTACATAGTAACTAGTTATTGCCCAACACTGAACACTGCACACTTGCCCGCTAGTGGACACATTTCTGCTGCCATGGCTTTGTTGGAAAATATTCACATGATTGGGGGGGAAAAAACGTCGCAATCCGAATCCACCGGCTCAGGTCCCAGGTATAGGCTGTCACACTGTGGCAGAATGAATGGACTGTCCTCCCAGACTATTGGACAAACTGTCCCTTTTGTGCACTGATAATTCACTGACTGTCTTTGTTGTCTCTTAACTGGGCTACTGGCATGCCCCACACACACACACACACACACACAGCATAGTTTTTGCAGAGAAAAGTAAAAGATATGTGGGTCCGATATGATCACTGACCGGAACACTAGAACCACGTAATCCAGTGTATCTCAATGCTCTGTCAGTCACAAACAAAGAAACTCTCTCTTGATAGCAAATAATCAAAGAGGAGACAAAGGCCAGACATGGACAAACAAACAACAGCCTTATGGCTTGGCTGCACAAACCTCCAGAGTGAACCTCTAGACCGTGAAGGCATGTTCACTGATGTGATAGCAGGTGGTTGGAGGTGCGCTTCGGAGGAGCCAAACTCATAAAGAATGGACCATAAATTGTGCATCACTTACGCCTGCAGCCCTGTCTCTCAAGGTCTGATTCACAAAATATATTGCACTAATTATATGACAAACATGCCCCATAAAGTTTGAAAAAATCTGATTGCAATTATCAATATAGCAATGTATAAACGGTGGCTTGGTATGGGTGTAAGAAAATATTGATCCACCTGAGTATTATGATATTATGTATTGATACTTCATGGATTCTCCAAAACACTATCAATGTTTTTTAATAATTCAATGTTTATTTTTTTACTGATTTAGGCAAATGTTAATTGCAATTCTCACAAAAAGGAGCGCTATGATGTTGAATGTTACAGGGACTGTAATAAATACAGATCCCTCTGATTTTATGCATGTGGTGGTGTTTAGCAGTTTTCCTAAACTTAGATTTTTTTGTTAAATGTTAACACATGTTATATTGCCTTGCTGCTTACAGCATTGCAATATATTGATTCGCAAACCCTGTATTGTGATACAGGGTTATTGATGGTATTATTGATGGTTATTGCCAGCTATCTATCCGACTGTCACCAAAGAGTATGTGGAGCTGGTCAAGGTGTTATGTAGGCCTAGCAAAAGCCTGAATGAAAATGAAATATGCCATGGTGGTAATTGTATTAGAGCCACTGGACTCAACCATCAGCAATTTCATATTAATTTGTCTGAAAATAATATTTTACACAGCCTTCCCATTCAGTACCATACCACCCGCTCTCTGAATTTTCACTCTTAACAGCGATGTCTAGGTGGCGCAGGGGTAAAGTTCCTGCCCACCACAGCGGAGATTTGAATCCTCTGCAGTGCCTCCGGCTTGGCCGGGCGCCCCCAAAGAACACAATTGGCTGTGTTCATGGGAGGGAAGCCGGGCGTAGAGAGCGATCTCTGTCGCTACGCTAATAACTCCTGGTCAGGGCACCTGTTCAGCGAGGCGTGGACTAGAAAGAGTAGTGTGTACTGTATACGTCCACTGCATGCGTTATGTCCTCCTGGTGAAACCTCTCACTGTCAAGGTTAGTTTTTCTGTGCTCTCCCTAGGACCAGCTGTAGGAGTAAGCAGTGACACGGTGATACAATACACACAGAATTGGAAATTGGTATAATGACAACATTTGGGAAATAGAAAATTTCACTTTAACTACATGCGGCTAGCGTTCGTGTTTGTTCGTGTTTTGTTTTGGAATGAGGCTTATTTGCATTGAAAGGGGCCAATTTGGTGCAAAATATATGCGAATTACTTAATTTACTCTTGCAAATAGCACCGGAGCACAGAGACGCTATTTGCTTGGCAACACGCTTAGGAATGCATTTGACCCTGTCAAAGCATGTGGCTGCTTTGACAATTCCATGGTTTCTTTCAGCCTTATTTGCAAGTGTAAAAACTTACCCACCATGCATGTGTATTTTACGTGTTTGCAGCGTGTATGTGCGCACGCACATGCTTGTAACAGTGACGAGACAGCAGTTAACAGGTGCGGCAGGAGCCTGGGCTCTCAGGCAAGCTCTCAACACCACCTGGCTCTCTCTGGATTTGGCCTTGTGTGTGTGTGTGTGTGTGTGTGTGTGTGTGTGTGTGTGTGTGTGTGTGTGTGTGTGTGTGTGTGTGTGTGTGTGTGTGTGTGTGTGTGTGTGTGTGTGTGTGTGTGTGTGTGTGTGTGTGTGTGTGTGTGTGTGTGTGTGTGTGTGTGTGTGTGTGCGTGTGGGGGTGTGTGTGTGTGTGTGGGGGTGGGGGTAATAACAGAAATAGGGAGTGTGTGCAGTACAGAAAGAGGATGAGAATGTATGGTAGACAAAAAAGAAAAATTAAGAGAGAGAGCTAGAGCTAGAGTGTGCGTGTGCGTGCGTGTGAGAGAGAGAGAGGGTTGTTTGGCCGCTCCCTAACACACCTCTGAGTCTACTGGGAGGAAGTTCTTGCTGGTGGGAGGAACTGTGTTCTTAACTAGGAATTAAAAGTTACAGTTTACATTCTACTATACTGAAGTCTCTCTTACACAGAAACACATTAATTTCTGTTTTTAGTACCATTATACTGTTTTTTTCTTAACTTCTTAAAAATATTATGAATAATAATAATTATTATTATATGCGCCCATGCACAAATAATACAAACACAGGTGTGCCTCGACACAAACACACGAAAACGCATATGGAGATCCAGTTGTCCAGAACCACAGATTATGCCCATAAGCATACCACGACCGATATGCCCATATATGGGCAAATACTGATGACATCAGAAATGGGCATAAAAGGGACACAGTCAGACAGGCACAACGGATACTATGACAACCGGTACAACGTATTTCATAACCGAGTGGAGCATGCGTTCCCAATTTGCATCGTTCCTGTATTCACATTGTTCCTGTATTCACATCGTTCCTGTATTCACATTGTTCCCGACTTGCGTGGGCACCGGTCTTAGTATTCGCACAAACACAGACAATATATTAACAGGCAAGGACGCACGCGCACACACACACAACGCACATGCAAATTCCTACAGGGTTAAGACAAACCTTCTCTAAGGCTGACAGACCATAGACAGTCAGTCAGCCTCTAATGGTTCAGAGCACAGAAGGGGGACAGCCAAGGAGAGAGAAAAAAAACTCCCAACAGGTTCCAATGACACCTTCAGGAGTCATCCACAGCGTCCCATCTCATTAGCTTTTTGGCACATTCTTTTTTTTTTAAAGGAAAAAAAGGGTCCAACAGCCCTTTTCCTCTTCTGGGAATGTGTACACAGGAAACAGACACTATAAATACAGCCTGGAATGTTAATATGTTCATCTTGGGAGTGTCTATAAGGCTCATCTGCACGCCTCCACACTGGCCCTCTGGTTTTAATTAATGGCAGACAGCGCGCACAGTGTATTTATTCTTTTACAGGATCTCCTTCTGTTGAACAAAAGCCTGCCTGTCTCGAAGGAACGCTTGTAAGCAGTCATTCGGAAAATCTGCCAGTATGCAATAAACACTGGAGGATTATGACAATTACAAAATAAATGATCAGCTAAGAGAAAGATGCCTGCAGCCTGACACCTCTCAATGTCAGAAATTAATTAATTTGAATTAAAAATAGGAATGCTACTTCACTGCGTGTTTTTATTGTTCGGATAAGTGAAAGTGGTTCTTTTTGAGTTGTTAGACCCATGGATCAAGTTCACAGTAACAGCAACTAGAAAAGTACGCTGCTCAGAAAGGTGCGAAAACAAAGTCTCCGGCTTTTGTCTGTCCAGTCTGGCGGAGACAACAATATCACAGTAGCCTGACCAACATACAGTGCTTTCATATAGTGTGTTAAACATACAGTGCACACAGCTCTCTGCTGTTGAAAAGGCTGCAAAATATTAAAGGATGACTTCACCCATTTTCAACATATCTTCATATAATTAGTCCTCACTAATGCTCATGATAATATGGTAAAATAAATTCTACTCGGTCTGTGTCTCATAGGCTGTGGACACTTCAGAAACCCGTGTGACATTTTGTTTTTAAACAAGATTTTTTTTTTAAAATATATATATATATATTTATCAACGTGAGAACAACGGCTTCCAGTATAGCATGCTAACTTTCCAGGAATAGAAAGCCTGCAGTTTCTATTAGCTTGGATTCCCCATCGATGATGTCACTGGTAGGCGGGTTTCTGAACTGTCCACAGCCCTCCTCTGAGACACAAACCGAGTAGGCAAAAATGGTACCATATTATAATGAGCATTAGTGAGGACCAGTTACATGAAGATAGGTTGAAAATGGGTGAAGGTTGAAAATGGGTGAAGTCGTCCTTTAACATTCCTTCCACGCCGCTGTGTATTTACAGGAACGTTGATTTTCTGATATTTGGGGCACTTATCCTCAGCATTTGTCTAGAGAGCGCATGCATAAACATGCCATATCCATTTAGCAATAAATTACATCCCGTTTATGAGAAATTCTAATATGATAGAGTGGGCTATGCTAATATTAGTCAAAACACTGAGGCCCGTAAACACCTCATTCTGTTTACTGTTGCCTCATCACAGTACGTGTGAATATTCTGTTTATTCACTATTCAAGGACAGGACCCAAAGATGTAAACAGTTCATCCCGGATAAAACTTTAATTGGGGTATGAGGCAGCATTCATGCTCAACATTAAGACCGGGAATTAAGACCGGGAACGCATCTGTGTCACTTTTAGATGTCTTTGGCTATTCAAAAATAGCAGATATACAAGCTCATATGCGAACATTTGAAACTCAAATCTTTGCTTCTGGGGATTCTACAAATGTCTTTCTAAATCCTAACAGGGCGCGGACTCCCATCTCAAAATATTTTGTTCCGGGGACCCCCAGAAGCTAAGATTTTAGTTAAAAATGTTCGCTTTAAAAATATATATTTTCACGATAAAATAAATAAATAGCAGATCTACAAGCTCATAGCGCGGGACACGGTGCCACGCTATGAGCTTATATATCTGCTATTTTTGAATAGCCAAAGAAATCTAAAATGACACAGATGCGTTCCCGGTCTTCATGGCTTAAATGCCTGTCAAAATAATTACTGAGCACAGGAAGCAAACTAGCTTTATAACACTTTAAACTGTTAAACTGTTCACAGATCTAAAAGAGAGTTACTCTTATGTCTGATGATGTTATTGCGGCCCTTTCGATGGCCGACGGACTCAAAGCAATATCTAAACATTTGGGGTGAAACAGACTATGCCAGGGGCCTTCAACAGGCCTAGGGGGTCCTCAGAGTTACTACAGGGGGGCCGCCATTTTTTTTTTTACATTAATCACTTCAACCCTAGAATCCCTATTCTGAGGGGAACATTAGCCTGAAAATAGCAGATCTACAAGCTCACAACGCCTCGCAGCGCGAGGCGTTGTGAGCTTGTAGATCTGCTATTTTCGGCAAAGAGGATGGTGTAGAGGGCAAAAGACCAAGTACAGAGCCAAGGGTCAAGTTTACATGGTATTGAGGGTTTAAGTGGTTAAATGTCTGAAATAAATAAAAACATTAATTCACACAACACTGATAAGTCTATGAAGCTAACTATGAAATCTATGAAAAAGTTTTATACAATATGTAGTGTCTCTGCTGTCCCTGCTTCATCTCTCTCACAGCTAAGGGGTCCTTGGCCTGGAAAACGTTGAAGACCCCTGGACCATGCCAACGGGCCCATCTGTCTCAGAGCCAGTTACACTCACACTGGTTGAGACAGTGAGAAGAGTGAGATGAGTGCATAATATTATCTGTATCAAACCGTATATAGCCCATAAGCATAATGGTATGTTCAATTTCACCCATGGCAGCACTATGGATGCCAGGCGTCTTCAACATTAAGAAGATGGCTTGTGGGAAATTGTGGCTTCAGCCTGTGAAATTGGATGTTAACCCACGAGACAAGTCTCTTTTAACCCATTAAATCCGGGAACACATCTGTGTCATTTTAGATTTCTTTGGCTATTAAAAAATAGAAAAAAATGATGTGCAAATCTTTGAATAAATATTTTTTTAAGCGAACATTTGTTAAATATTTTGTTCCAGGGACCCCCAGAAGCAAAGATTTGAGTTGAGCAAAAGATTTGCACAAATGTTCAAGATTTTTCAAAAAAAGAGCAGATCTACCACGCTACGAGCTTGTATATCTGCTATTTTTTAATAGCCAAAGTATAAAATAATGGTTATATAGCTCAAATCTTAAAACGACACAGAGATGCGTTCCTGGATTGAACGGGTTAAATTGAGAGTTGGTCCTTATAGTCTCAATCTCACGCTATGGCTCCCCTGCAGTCTCCAAGCAACAACTAAAAGAAACCGTTCCCCCATTGATAGCTTGCGATTCCCAAACGCTGCAGCCACACACCAGCACACTCCATCGGACTGCGAGATGACTAAGCAGCATTGTGTCCAATCCGTGGCGTCCTACCAAAGCATGACTGTCACCCGTCCCGATTGTTCATTTGATTACCACTCTGTGAGCCTCACAGTCTGAACTCTGAATCCTCTGCTCCGGAGGCACCGCCATCGATCTCAGCAGCACTGGCAAGGAGAAGGGAAACATGCTGCGTCAGCCTCTGTTTAAGCCATTAAGACTGGGGACACATCTGTGTCATTTTAACATTTCTTTGGGCAACTTATTTTTTTTTATTGTGAAAATTTGTGCAAATCTTTGAATACATATATATATATTTTTTTTTTATGGGGGTCCGCGGCCAAATACATATCTAAAAATGTTGTGCTCCCAACTTTTTCATGTCAAGGACCCCAAAAATTATACATATTTGGCCGCGGACCCCGCATCTCAAAAATATATACATATTCAAAGATTTGCACACATTTTCAAGATTTTTAAAAAAAATAGCAGATCTACAAGCTCATAGCGCGGCACTCGGTGCTGCGCTATGAGCTTGTAGATCTGCTATTTTTTTAATAGCCAAAGAAATCTACAAATTACACAGATGCTTTTCCCGGTCTTAATGGATTAAAGTTAAAGCTACTGTAGCTCTTCCAGCCTCTTTCTCTCTCCTCTTGCTTTCTGCTTGTCAGTCTCAGACACTCAGTCGCTATCTTCTTCTCTCTGTCTGTCTCTCTTTCTGTCTCTCTGCCCAGGCAGCATCGTTAGCCAAGTAAAAGCCACTGAGATGTAATTACCCCCTGGCCCATCATTTCTCCTAATCTAACCCCTACTGTATTAACCACTTATGCTCTACGACGTACTTCGTTGTAAGACAAGATCCACAAGCTTTTATATCCGCTATTTTCAAAATGTTTGAAGAATTGTTAAATGTTTTGAATTTTTGGGGGGACATTTTTGTCTATAATAACATGCCCAAAATAGGGAAAGCCAGATTCAAAGTGGTTAACTTCCCCTCTCTGTGGCTCAATGGAAGGACTAGCACACTTCACCTCGAAAGAAATAAGGTACTCCTTAAAAAAAAGAATAAGGTACTCCTTAAAAAAAATAAAGAGACACAATTTGGTAAGGTTTGGCTGCCCCTCGTTCGTTACCTGAATAGTAACACTTGATGACACCATTAGTGTGGTTGACTGTCTATTACCATCTTTACAAGTGTCCTTTTGATTTCCATGGCAACATTTCACTTTATTATGTTATGCAATATCACTGGACAGTATGGATGGGATTTTTTTTGTGTGTCTTGTTTTTCCTTTCTTTGAATGTTGTTGTAAAATAGGAAAAATAAGAATGTTGGCTACATTGTGCAACTTATATTACATTTTGTAATCTGTTGTTCTTAATAAAAGTGAACATCCCTGCTCTGTCAGGCTAACCGGGACCTGATCCACCTTTGTCTCTGTGAATACATGGACCTGGCGAAGCAGGCCTACGACTGGTCTCAGGGTGGTCTCTGCCGCTGAAATCTCTGAAAGACGATGGACTGCTCCGGTATAAAGGACTGGGCTGCTCAACGAGTCTGAACTCCAGCCTCGGAAGCCCCCGTCTCTTTAGACAGTGATGATAAACATGTCGTGGCTCATCCACCCAAGTCTGCGTAAAGGTTCCAGTGACATCTTCAGTGACATCGTGGAAAGTTTCCCTCTTGTGGGACCACTTATTTTAAGTCACTGAAACTTCCACTTTGGCCCCGATGCAGAGAGCCTGACATTAGGCCTCATATTTATGGTCATTTTCCAATAATTAAGTCAGGCTTTTATGGGGGTGCCGGTAAATTGGCAGCACACATGTCATGGCTTTAGCCTAGAAATGAGGTGAAAGGCTAGCGTGAGATTTAACTGTGGGGGCTTACTGGCTGGTGACCACAAAAACACGGTCCAATCGTGGGTGTTATACTGTCAGCAACAAATGGTTCCATAGATTGAAACTACCAAAGAAAGAAAGAAAGAAACTAAGAAAGAAAGAGAGAAAGCAACAGAGAAAGAAAGAAGAAAAGAAAATATCTGCTGTCTGCAGAGCAAGCATCTGTCGAGAGACAGACAGAGGGACACTTGTCTATGTCTACCCATCAGGGCCTCAACAGCGAATCTCAGCCAAGTCTTTAATTAAATAATTTAAAGGGAAGTGGAATTTCCCATCATGTCTGGCCATGCAGCACTGGCTGTTTATGGATTCTGAGGCCAGAGAGTCAGAGTGGACACATGAATGACATGGAAAGATTGAGTGAAAACCACAGAGGGGACAGGCAGACGTGTCTGCGCATATTACGAGGACAACTCATCAACAAAGTCTAAATTAAATTTGAAAATACATATACAGTATTTTATACAGTACATATATACGCCAGGCAGCTGCACCACAGACTTCATGATATATACGAGTTTTAGAGTCCAAACCACATAATTGGTAATTTAGTTCTTTACAGACAATAGCCTTAATTGGGCTAATGAGCAACAGATGAGCCCTAAATTGCATACAGTTGTAAAGAATCAACATGTTCTCTGACTTGGTTATGTCACAAAATATGAAAGCTGAAGCACATTTGAAGATGCCAACCCTTATACACCAGGCCTAGTGATCTGAGCAGGTGTATGTGTTTGAGAGCACATGTGCATGCATGGTACCTGTATGTGGATGCATAGGCATGCACATTTATTTACCGGTATGTGTGCATATCATATGGAGAGAGATTTGTCTCAAAATTATTTGTGAATCCAATACCATGATGCACAAATATTCCATGATTTACAAATGTGTTTCCATGATTTACAAATGTGTTTCCATGACTTACAAATGTGTTTTGCGATCTACAAACACAAATTATTTATTTGTGACTTTTGTAAATATGAATTTGTAATTTTTACAAAAAAGAATTATACGTGTGTGCATTTATCATAAAAAATCATTTGTAAATCTTCATTTTTGCGTGTGAATTGTTGAATCTGCATTTGTGAGTAGACCAACACACTCATACATTCCTTTTTCCTGGTCATGCTTTTTTAAGAACATTTTTTACAAATGTATTTTCCTATCTGCAAACTTACTTGTAACTTGTAAGTTGGCATTTAAATACATGTGCTATGATTTATACAAATATATGTCTATTTGTAAATATATAATTTGCAATTTGTAAAAAGAATTGATACTTGCAGGCGCATTTATCATAAAATATAATCAAGAGTGTGAATTGTTGAATCTGCATTTGTGAGTACACCAACACACGCATTCAGTTTTGAGACAAGCTATTCACACTTGTCTCAAATTCACTCACAAATACCTGCAGATCCACACATGTGTTTGGACTGCCCCACCCCCACCCCATGGCAATTACAGCCAGGTGGGCACTGCCACTAATCAGTTAGACAGGAGGGATTTCAGGGAAAAAGAAGCATTTGGGGGTAAAAAATGGGAAGCTAACTATTTTACATAATTCAATGGTGCTGAATCTGAATAACATTCACTTTAATGCATAATGCTGTGTGTGTAAAGCTTGTATTGCTAAAATGACACATCTTAAGACAGGATGTTACTGCAATACATACACTCAAAAAGTTACTGGTTACTGGACGTGCATTGGGTCATGATAACCTCTTATGACACAGGAGATGTCCACAGGACTGATCGCTCAGAAGTGGCAAACAGGATGAAGAAATTAAGAAATAGATAAGAATATAATCTGAATATAACCTGTAATTTGGTTGTGTTATACCGTAGAACCACTTTGGGCTGGTGAAAGCAGATTACCACACACACACACACACACACGCACACGCACAGATTGCTTAGGGTGTGGGGGCACGACGCTGCTGCTTAGGGTGTGGGGGCACGACGCTGCTGCAATACACACAGGCACACACCGATTGGGTGTGAGGCATGAATGTTGTGATACAGACACACTCATATGGGAAAAATACTGTCATGGGCCATTACAAAACCACAAAACCACAGGGCGGTCAAGAAAGAGGATCTTGACTGTAATGAAGCGGAGTGGCAGATCTAATGCTGGACATGATGAAAATTATGATTATTTGAATAATGTAATTTAATCAACAGTATCGATCACGCTGAAGTATGAAACTAAATATAAGATATGAGTACACTGTACAACATCTGATAATGAAATGGAGGAGAAGTGATCTGTGATCTGTTGCTTATAATATGAGTGATGGAATTAATTGTTTATTATATTAGAAATGTGGAATTAATCATCACTGATTGACTGTTTTATGTTCACAAAGGACATCTGCATTTCTGAGAATGGCACTTTTTACATGGGAATAAACTAGTTTTGAATTCATGTGTATTAGAGTTATGTTAAAAATGGTTAATGGCTCCAATATGAATGATAATTAACAACATGGGGTTCATTAACAACATTAAACTGATCAGAGCAATGGTCACCGAGTTATGGGCATTTGAAATGTTAGACACTGCTGTAACACTGATGTAGTGCCATGTTTGATGAGGATTGGAGCAACACTGTGCCTGTGGTCCCCGGGAGCCATGTTAGGGGGCCCCTGGTGTGACTTTTGTCATGGCAGACCCCTGAACAGTGTTTGTGCCATGTTTTGTGCGGATTGGAGCAATGGTGCGTCTGTGGCACCCGGGGGCCCCTGACATGGCCTTTGAAAATTACAAATTCATATTTACAAAAGTCACAATTTGTGTTTGTAGATTGCAAAACACATTTGTAAATCATGGAAACACATTTGTAAATCATGGAATATTTGTGCATCATGATATTGGATTCACAAATACTTTTGAGACAAATCTCTCCCCATATGTGCACGTGTGCGTGTGCGTGTGTGTGTGTGGTGATCCCCGTGGCGGGGCATGCCTTGCCAACCAAAACACAGAGTCCCTTGTGAGGATGACCCTTTCACACTACATGTATGTCCTCACAAGTGTCAACCGGAGTCTTGCCACTCTGCCACTTGTCGCACGTAGGCACCATGTGACCAGGCAGCTGGCATGGGCTGAATCAAAGGCTGCCTTTCTCTTCTGGCCAGGAATGAACCACTATCAACGTCAACTCATCCTCCTGCGCTAAACCCACTTGGTGGATTACATGTACGTGCTCATATAACCCATTACTAATGCAATGAAGGACCATGTTGCCAAATGGGTATCTGGAGTAAAATTGTGTGTGTGTGCGCGTGTGCGTGTGTGTGTGTGTGTATCTGTGTTGCGGCAGGAAACATGGAGCACAATGTAAAGACGGGGAGGGCCAGGAAGGAAGGAAATCCTGCTCACAAAATGGCCACCGAGACAAAAGCAAGGGATCTCTCTCCCTCTCTCTCTAAATGAGATGGAAAGGACTGTACACAAAGACTAATAAGAGCTGAAGTGGCCTGAAGAGGGCCAAAATGAAACTTGCTTTGAATGTCACACTCTAAACAGGACAGTAACTTCCATGTTTTGCACACACATGCACACAAGACAAGAACTCTCAGACAAAACAATGTCATGAGTTGAGCAACTCGGGCCTACTTATGGTGTTAGGGAAATCTAAGCAGCAATAAGCACTATAAATTATGATGTACTTATAGTCTTACACAAATCAATTCAATAGCAGCATTTCTCTTTTTCAATAATATTATAACCAGGAAAAATCAAGGTATACATCGTATTGAATATTCCCCTAATCAGATTTGCTACGTCTAGGGAATTGGCGGATCAATCTTTGATTCATTTAGAAGATATGATGCACATGATAAAGGATGAAAAGGCAACCAGACAGCGGCAAAACCTTTAGCAGTGCTGCTGAACTGCCAGATGAAGGATTATCCCACATTGAGTGTTTTAATTGATATGGGACTCTAGACCTCGATGAGGAGAGGCTTCCAATATCGCACAGCTAATCCCTGCTATCATTTATCTTTCTGCCTGGATAAAAGAGACAGATTTATAGCCTGAAGCCACGGTTCCAGACAGGTCTCCAAGCACACACATTAGCACGCCTATATGTGTGCATGTACAACACACACACACACACACACACCCCCACACACACACACACACACACACACACACACACACACACACACACACACACAGTCTATGTACATAGCGTAGATAAATTCCAAATCAAATGTATTTGAGTACACACGGAAAATCACAAACAATAAAGTTGAGAGTGATTTATAAATCCATGTGAACAAGATACGCTAGAATAAAAGGCAGACTGACTGAGGCACTGTTGGTGATTAAACTGCAAGCGACAAAAGCCCAATTTACACTTCGTTCTCACTTAACGAAAACAACTGATTTGCACTTGGAATTGGAAACCAGTTCTTTTCAGCATGAGAGACACGGTCGTAAGATGAAGTATACGTTAGTTTAAAGCGAGACGCTTCCTCAGCCTGAGGGCTTTACGGTGGGAATGGACAATAGGAGAGATAGTATCTCCTACCTGCATTGTCTGAGAGGAGATAATAATCAAATCCAATTAAACATAGTCAAGGAGGAATAAAAACATATCTTTTTTTAATATACACAATACACATCAGTGGCTGTATAAGTGATTTAAGGCAGAGTTAAAGCAAGACAGTCTGATTAAAATTCAGTCCACTGGAGCGCCACTCAACTCACTGAGGAGGGAAAACAGCCCTAGACTGATTAGGCAGATAGGAATCATAATTATCTTTCACGTAGCATTGGGGGAAAAATTTGGTCCTTGTCAACAAACCGTTGAAAATAATGGACGGAACATATGCAACCGCCTCTGGGACCCCAGGGTGGAAAAAGATAGAGAGACAGAGACAGAAGCCAGAGAGGGGGTGAGGGAGAGGAAGCAAGGAGAGCGAGAGAGAGAGAGAGTTGTAAGACATGTAAGAGGGAACTGAGGTGATAATCAGCCCTTTATAGACAGAGAAAGATGAGAGGAATAAGAACCAGCCAGTGGATTAAATGTGACACCAGGACCCCCTCAATAACTTGTGACAAAGCTAGTTGCAATGAGTACGGTTTCACGTAAAATTCCAGGCCAATTATCTGGCAACTCCTGCTTGTGCCTTTCATCAGGTTGAAAATCTCTGCTTTTTAATCAATTTCAAAACTAGATTTTTTTTTTTTGGGCATGCCATTATAGGCTAAAAGTTTATATAATTTTCAAACGTTTTTTTTAAAATAGCAAATCTACAAGCATTGTGATGCGTTGTGTGAGCTTGTAGATCTGCTATTTTCACTATTTGTCACAGGACAAAGTCAAGTATAGGGCTTAGGTGGTTAACTGATTTTTAAATTGACTAGTCTCGCGCAGGGTTGAGTACCGAGAACCTACAGATACAGCATAGTAATATAATAGTGCCAAATAGTATTGTAGTGCTGTGTAACTTGTGGGATGATTTAGGGTGATCTAGGATCAGCGCAAAGTAAGGCAGCACTGGCAGCAAGTGTTCCCCAGTGGTACAACATTGTTCAAATTTGTCTTGGCAAAAAACAACAAAAGAAAACATTAATGTCATTGACTGGTTTTTGTATTGAAAAGTAGCGGTTCTGGCACCGTTTAGGCACTGGCACCATTAAAAAAAATACCGGCTTAGCACCCGGTATTGGATAAAACCCAATCGATACCCAACTGTCTCGTGTGGCGGTCCTCCAATCCTCCTGAAAGAATGGAGATATAGAGAAACTCTCATTTGAAACAGTGGATAGAATGAGTGAGCAGCTCACTCGCTGGGGTGTGGCTGAAAAGCAGATCTACAAGTTCATAGTGAGGCACTCGGTGCCACGCTATGAGCTTGTATATCTACTATTTTTGAATAGGCAAAGAAATCGAAAATGACACAGATGCGTTCCCGGATGGAATGGGTTAAATGCACATGCATGCACAAATGCAAAAGTGCAAAAGTCCCTTTCTCTCTCTGCAGGTATCTGTATCTCTCTGTGTGTGTACGTATGCATACACAGAGAGATGCACGTTTTTCTCTCTGCGTTCTTTTTCCATCAAGTCTGGACACACTGATCATCAGCATCTTCCGTTCCTATTTCCATCAGAGCACCGGGGGCGGAGGGGGGGGGTGTTGGCACGAAGTCTTGAGATTAACAGGCAGGAAGGGGATGAGAGAACAAGAGGTCGTGAACTTTGGGGTCATCAGCTGTCCATCCAGAGGATACGGTCCTCCTCCTCGTGACCTCCCCCCCCTCGACCTGACCCCATTTGGGGGGCTACCACTGGGGTCATGTATCACACGCAAAATCAACATCAGCGGCCTGATCAGGCCCGTCAGGCCTCAACCAGGATGTAAACAAAGCAAAAACCCCAAGACGGAGAGAGGTGCGGAACCTCCATCCATACACACAGACGCAGAATAATACAGTACAGTAACACACTCGCTGGGGTGGTTGACGTGAACACCTGGGACTGCGAGAGGCTGTGAGTGATCCATCTGTGACTGTTTTACCCATTAGCAGTGATTTCTCAACTCACTTCAAAAACATTTTCACTTGAAAGCTACTATTGATTTACAACAAGAGGCGACATCTTAGCAGGGCCAATTTTATGGATTTTATACGTACAGGAAATGTCTCAGAGAGTGTGTGTGTGTGTGTGTGTGTGTGTGTGTGTGTGTGTGTGTGTGTGTGTGTGTGTGTGTGTGTGTGTGTGTGTGTGTGTGTGTGTGTGTGTGTGTGTGTGTGTGTGTGTGTGTGTGTGTGTGTGTATACATGCGTGTGTATGTATCTACGTATATATAAATAGAAAGCAGACATAGGGAAAGATCAGGATTAGCGACTGCACAGTATTAGGATGTCTTGAGGCACTTTCTATTTAATCTCATTTTAACGCACGGTATTATCCAGGTTTGAAACATTAGTTGAGGTGGTGGTTTTTACAGACCCGTAGGCTTTTATTAAGGGATTTGAAAAGGTAGCTAAGGGACCACTTAACGCAGAACCAAGGCTCTTGGGAATATATTAGCCCAAATTGCGGCTCGGTTTTTCCCCCTCCAGAAACGGGACATGAAAGGTTTCCTCCATTCACCGATCTGCCATTTCTCTCCTAAAGTAAAGTGCTTATCAAGCGAGCGAGTGCCTTTCAAAGTCCGTCCATCAGTAGCAGCAACAATGGCAGAGTGTCTAAAGAAAAACATTCACAGTGGACCCTCCGACTAGTGGCGCAATGCAAAGACTTCATTACGCGGAGTGTTTACATTATCGCTTCATTCGTCGCTCTCGACGAGACATTTCTGAGAGCGAATGTCATTTTCTTGGCTCGCGGTCGTCCCAAGATAAACACCAGTGTCCACTGGCCGCCCACAATCTCCCACTATAATCGTTCATTATGTAAGGATAGGTCTCTGAGATATCGCAGACAACATCCATGGAGACTTCCTGGTCCTAAGAGACTATAACTACTGTACATGAACATGTTCACAAGATGGTGCTTTAAGCCATTCAACCCGGGAACACATCTCTGTCATTTTACGATTTATTTGGCTATTCAAAAATAATAATATATCTTTGAAGAATCTTGAACGTTTGTGTGAACATTTGAATATATCATTTTTTTAAAGGGAACATTTGTAACTCAAATCTTCTTGCTTCATGGGGGTCCCTGGAACTAACTATTTTAAGATGGGGGTCCGCGGCCAAATACATATCATTTTGGGGGTCCTTGACATGAAAAGGTTTGAGCACCACTGATATTATAGCAACATACGTTTTTCAAAAAACTGTTAGGATTTAGAAGACATTTGTAGAATCCCCCAGAAGCAAAGATTTGAGTTATAAATGTTCGCTTTTTAAAATAAATATTCAAATTTCAAAGATTTGCACAAATTTTCAAAAACAGTAGATCTACAAGTATATCTGTATATCTGCTATTTTTGAATAGCCAAGAAATCTAAAATGACAGAGATGCGTCCCGGATTGAATGGGTTAATTGTGGTTCTCCTACTCTAGACTTAGAACTAGACAACCCATTTCCACCCAAAGATAACCATATTATATTCACTGTAACTACTTATTTGACCGGGTCCCCTAGGGGTCTATACTTGGTGCCCTCCTTTTCCTCTCTACACCACCAAATCTCTTCAACGAAAATAGCCGATCTACAAGCTCACAACGTGTTGTGAACTTGTGAGCAGTGGTGTAAAGTAACTGAGGACATTTACTCGAGTACTTTAGTTAAGTACAATTTTGAGGTATTTTTACTTTAGTGGAGTACTTTCAATTTTCAATACTTTTACTTCTACTCCACTGCAAATGTTGTACTTTTACTCCACTACAATTATTTAAAACCTTTAGTTACTAGTTACTTTGTAGATTTTGATTATTATTACAAAACATACATGAACCACTTCAGCCCTAAATACATTTCGGCCATTTGAAAATTGCCGATCTACAAGCTCACAATGCGTTGCGATGCATAATGCGATTGCATAATGAGTACGTTTTTGGTACTTTATGTACATTTTGATACCAGTTTTGAATTTCTGACCTTTACTTATAATGTATTTCTACATTGCAGTATTGATATACTTTTACTTAAGTAAAACATTGGAGTACTTTTTCCACCACTGCTTGTGAGCTAGTTTCACTGACTGTTCACCTCATAGCACATAAATGAATGCACATAATACCATACGGAACATAGCCTCGATATCGAAACCATGGGTTCAAATTCTCGTGACTCCTGTCACATATGGTCTCACACACACACACACACACACACACACACACACACACACACACACACACACACACACACACACACACACACACACACACACACACACACTTCCCACTCTTTCTGTCTCGTCTCTCTACTGCATACACACCATTACCACTCTTTCTGTCTCCTCTCTCTACTGTCAAAATATATACTACACTGCCTTGAAAATAAACTTCAACTTCATTGTCACCTCCTTGGTGCACAGTAGGGATACAGTTTTCTTTGCCATTCTGTATTACAAAACAGTCGATCGCAACCTAGATATGGCCCACCGCTGAGCTGAGACGGCTCTGGAGCCAATTGTTCTAACGATCGTCTCGGCACAGATCATTGTTCGGCGTGTTGTTTTCCACTACCTTAGTGATACAGTGTGTGTGTTGTTAAACTGAGGTAGATCAGCAGCAACAATCTCTGTACCACAGTTCAACTTCTGCCACTGACCCGGAGCCTCATTGTTCCCCAGCATTTCCTAACCTTTAAGGAATTCCTCCACCAGGAAATATGGGTTTACAAGAGACGGCATCAGGCCCAGACACTCGCTTAAGAACACCTCCTCTCTTTCACCCCTTTAGCCCTCTGGCAATGTCCAGCAGCACCCCTTTCTCTTTTTTCCTTAATCCATTGAGACCGGGAACGCATCCGTGTCCTTCCAAAGATTTCTTTGGCTATAAAAAATATAGCAGATATACAAGGTCATATTGTGCCGCGCTATGAGCTTGTAGATCTGATTTTTTTTTTTTTAATCATGAATTGTTTTGCTAATTTTACAAATGTCTTCTAAATCCTCTTTTTTTTTAATTATGTTGTTATATCAGTGGTTCTCAAACCTTTTCATGTCAAGGACCCCCAAAAGTATATGCTTTTGGCCGCCGATCCCTACAAAAGGCACAAAAAAACTGATTTTTCAAAAATAGCAGATCTACAAGCTCGTAGTGCGGCACCCTGTGCCGCACTACGAGCTTGTAGATCTGCTATTTTTGAATAGCCAAAGTATGAAATAATGGTTATATATAGCTCAAAAATCTAAAATGACACAGTGTTCCCGGATTGAATGGGTTAACTCTTCTGGTAATATCCAGTCCAACTTTTCCCCATGGCTTATCCTACCATGAGGGCCACACAGTGGAGGAGAAGGCACTCACACAGTATCTCTTTCACTGCTTTGAAAGATGACCTCTGTGATGAGCAGCATCTGGCCAACTTGGCTTGAAAAACTCCAGACAAAAGTCATAGTCATCGTGCAGGGAGAGTTGTGTTGGCTGCACCGCACTCTCTGAGATTTTTTAGGTCTGTGTGAATTGGCATCATTGCCGAAGAAAAACGTGTAGTTTATTAAAAAGCAGGCTTGTGCATCTTTGTCAATCGCGTTTCATCATCACTTTCGACCAGATGTCCCCGTTCTGGACAAAAACTGGCAAACATTTGTTGTACGACAAAGTACTAGGACTTAAAGGGATATTTCACTTTCAAATAAAATAAACATTAAAAAGAAATATTTAAAAAAAATGAAAGAAGTTATGGCAAAATCACGGCCCCCTCACACATTAGTAGGACACTCTAATGCGTGAGGGGGCCGTGATTTTTCCATTACTTTTTAAATGTTTATTTTATTTGAAAGTGGAGTATCCCTTTAAGTGGTTAATACTGCTGGAGTGTAGTGGGACTGACTGACTGACTGACTGACTGACTGACTGACTGACTGTCTGTCTGTCTGTCTGTCTGTCTGTCTGTCTGTCTGTCTGTCTGTCTGTGCATGCGTACGCGCGAGTGCGTGCGTGTGTGTGCGTCTGTGTGGGGGGGGGCTGGGTCAGACGATGAAAGTGATCAGTATGAGATCTTGACCCAGTAGGTTGCCTTTGATCCCGCTATCATACTTTATCACATTCATCTGACCCCAGGCCCTCAGACACACTTACAACACACACCTCATCCAGTCCCAGACAGACCCACCGCCCCGAGCGCCCCATGACCACCTGACACTCTCCAGAATCGTGCAGAAAGATGATAAGAGTGTAAATATCAGTAGTTTTATCTATATCCCCTCTCTTCTCTCGCCTATCCGTCCTTTTCCTTCCTCAGGTTATAACACACAGTTCAACCAGTAAAGTTCTCTCTCTCTCTGTTAAGTCTGATTTGTGTCCGATACACCCCCCCCCCCCCCAAACCTCTTCTTGGTCAGAACAGAGTTGCCTTGTGAGGATCAATCAGTTTCTAAAATGAATCCCAGCTCCAGCACCACGGGTGGTGGTGGTGTATGTGTGTGTGTGGGGGCGGGGGGAGGGGGGTCAAGAGGATGGAGGGAGGGGGCGCTGCATTATCCAAACCCCCGGCCAAGATAGATAGCCGATTCCCTGAAGCCTCTCCCAGCCTTGTAGCGCCTATTCCGTTATACTCTAAAAATGTCCTGAATGGTTTCTAAGAAAGGCCATGCAAGATCCGGTTTGGATCAAGAAGGCATCCCCTCCCTGGTTCCACGACCACCCTCCATTGGAACCATCTGTGAAGTAGGGGGGCTGGCAAGAGGAGGAATGTGTGTACACACATATAGTATACATGTGGTTTGGGAAATATAGCTCTCTTGGTGACACCCTACTTCCCCACTAAATTCCCATCGTACGGAGAAGCTTATATGCTGCTGACAAAACACAATGGAAGCCATCCAAACCCATAGCTCGCTTGTTTGGTCATGATATAACAGGATCACATCATCGTGCCCTTTGGGTCACTCTATGCCTGTTCCTTCCTGTTGAGCCTGAGTGACGATGCAATCAACATCATCACCAACCATAAGATGTTAACCCATTCAATCTGGGAACGCATCTCTGTCCTTTTAGATTTCTTTGGCTATTCCAAAATAGCAGATGTACAAGCGCTACGAGCTTGTAGATCTGCTATTTTTGGAAAAAGTTGTGAAAATGTGTGCAAATCTTTGAATATATGTATTTTTTAAAGAGAACATTTGTAACTCAAATCATTGCTTGGGGGGGGGGGGGGTCCATGGAACAAAATATTTTGAGATGGAGGGGGGTCTGCGTCTAAATACATATAATTTTGGGGGTCGTTGACGTGAAAAAAGTTTGAGAACCACTTATATTATTATAGCAACATAGGTTTAAAAGAAAACAACTGTTAGGATATAGAAGACATTTGTAGAATCCCCAGAAGCAAAGATTTGAGTTATACAAATGTCTGCTTTAAAAAAATATATATATATATTCAAAGATTTGCACAAATTTTCACGATTTTTCAAAGAAAATTGCAGATCTACAAGCTCATAGCGCGGCACTCGGTGCCGCGCTATGAGCTTGTATATCTGCTATCTTTGAATAGCCAAAGACATCTAAAAAGGACACAGATGCGTTCCCGGTCTTAATGGGTTAAACTGTCATTCTTTGTCAAATGTTGTAGCTACAATTAATTACTGACCAACCATCAAATAATAACATTTGTGGACTTTTTGCTGTAACCAAGGTAGCTTTCACAAAGTTGCCCTTCATTCCTTCCTGTCTTTGAGGTCAGTTGTTTTCTTAGTAAGGCCATTAAGCTGCCAGCATGTCATTCTTGTGCCACAGTAGCCAAGTACTTCTCTCAAACCCAATTTATGCCAAAAATAACAGCTTTTCAAGTCTAAATGATACTGAAATGCATTGCATTTATAGTTGAAAATATGTTATTTTCAGAGAGCTACACACACTAATAAATTGGTGTGCCAACTCTAGAGATTTTCCTTTGAGTCCACCTGTGCCCTCCTTGGTTGGCAGAACTGAGAACTCAACCCTTCTGGGTTAGATCAGAGCTTGGCAAAGGGCACAGACAAGGCTTAGGCTCCCAGGTATTTTAAATGCTGTGTCGTAGTGGGTAGTGGGAGTAATTACATGCACGGAATAGGGATGCGGATGCCATACAAGCCTCGGGTACCAGCATGCCACATAATGATGCCACTGAACGTGAACATGTTTATCTCCACTATTCTTTACTTCAATAGCCTATGTCTTAGGCTTTTGCTGCACTATGCAAGGCTATGTATATATACTAAACAGAATAGAATTAACTGTAGGCTATTTCTAGTAAAAACATAATACAAATTCACTGTCACCAAGCCTAGGCCTTTTAATTGCAAGACCACTTTGGTAGAGGTTTGGGTTGTGTATTTACCTTGCTATGATGTAACTCCAAAGGTGGGCGAGAAATTTTAAATAATTGCTCCATTGATTAGAAATTGACAATTTAAAATATGCTCTTCATTGACTTACATTGCATGGTTAAACAGCTCTCAAAGTCACTCTTTTAGCACATAAATTAACACAAAAAAGTTGATTCAGACAATACAGAACATCACCAAACCCAGTAACGTTTTTATTTTATTTTATAAAAATTGTTAATTTCCTGTTGATTTTGCTATTTTTATTAGGAAGAAAACCCGGACTGGATCTGCAGATCCGGATCTTCAAATAGTAAAATCAACAGGAAGTTGACATTTTTATTTAAAAAACAAACAGTACTGGGTTTGTGGTGTTCTATATTGTCAACTTCAACTTTGTTTGCGTTCGTTTACACGTGCTAAAAGGGTGACTTTGAGAGCTGCTTTTACCGTACAATGTAAGTCAATGAGGAGCATATTTTTAAATATCAATTTCTAATCAATGGAGCAATTATCTTTGATTTCTCGCCCACCTTTGGAGTTACATCATAGCAAGGTAAATACACAACCCAAACCTCTACCAAAGTGATCTTGCCCTTTAAGGTATCATAAAGGAGTGTCAATGTCATAAGAGGTTAAACATAATGAATGCATTAGATTAGATTGCATTTTAAAATGCTATTTTTAGGTATAGGCTACAGGTTGTGAAAGAACTGCAGTTGGCTATGCTTTGACTTTTGGAGGCTGCTTTCTCAATTTCACACTTGCAATGTGAAAAGTTCATTTATCCCTGGAGGGTGTGGTTGGTTTGGAGTGTCACTGCAGCGCATATGCAGCACTGATACAGTGGAGGAGTTTCTGTGATAGAAATCCTCTTCACATCACTAAAACACGAGACCCTGGCATCCTGATTCCTGGCTACTTTGACATTGACATCAGTGGTGGAAAAAGTACTCAAATTTTTTACTTAAGTAAAAGTATCAATACTGCAATGTAGAAATACCCTGTTACAAGCAAAGGTCTGGAATTCAAAATTTACTTGAGTAAAAGTACAAAAGTATTGGTATAAAAATGTACTTAAAGTACCAAAAGTAGAAAGTACTCATTATGCAGAATGTCAAATTTCACAACTTTTCAAATGTATAAAAATCTTTTGAAAATAGCAGATCTACAAGCGATGCATTGTGAGCTTGTAGATCTGCTATTTTCAAATGGCCGAAATGTATCTAGGGCTGAAGTGGGTAATGTATGTTTTGTAATAATAATCTAAATCTACAAAGTACCTATAAGTAACTAAAGTTTTCAAACAATTGTAGTGGAGTAAAAGTACAATATTTGCCTCTGAGATGAAGTGGAGTAGAAGTAAAAGTATTGAAATTTGAAAATACTCCAAGTAAAGTAAAAAAAAAAAAAAACTAAAAATTGTACTTCATGTACAGTACTTGAGTAAATGTACATAGTTACTTTACACCACTGATTGACATACATACAATGCACTGTGTGGACAAGTTGTTGCATGGGAGCCCCAATGTGTAGCCTATAATATGCACCGTGCATACTAAGTAGGCTGAGTTGTTTTGAGGGGTTCCTAGCCATGGATCACACGACGGTCGACTCGTCTGTCACGACCGTCATGGATGAACTTCAACCTGGTGTTTGCACTTTCTCCCCTTTGGGCCCGTACATCTACATAAACGTTCAAGTTTCAAATATAAAGTGCTTAGCCCATGGCCAAGGATGTTACAATTATGTACGGATACTCTGAAGTACCCGTATTTTCCGTATTGTTGAACAAAAAGCATTTTAATCCGATCGGTGGCTATTTTCTCATAGAGTTATAATGTATCAGAGTGCAATACACCTCCCAACCGATAGGGTCGCGTAGTTGAAAGCATATGGAGAAAATTCGGCAAAAATGGCAATGGTTCAGTAAAAATGCTTTTTATTGAACAATACGGTAGATACGGGTACTTCAAAGGGTCCGTACATAATTGTAACATCCGTGGCTATGGGGGTAAGTATATATTTTAAATCTGAACGTTTATGTAGATGTACGGGCCCAAAGGGGAGAAAGTGCAAACACCAGGTTGAAGTTCGTCCATGACTGTCATGATATGACAGTCATGTTTCAGGGCTAGAGGGGTTCCCTTTCTCTTTGTGAAAGTTTTGCTGTCTTTGTATAAAATAAAATAAAAGGTTAACTCACCATGAGAAACTCTAGTGTGCCAACATAATCCCGTTCGGTCTTCAACAGTTCATTTAACACACACACTCGTAACCGGAGCTGTTTCTCCAGGTCCTTCCCGCTTTCGGCTCTGTGTTCGGCTTTGCTTTCCTCGGTCATCGTGAGACAGACAGACAGCAGCCTTTAAAAGTTATCTCCAGGTAAAAAGTTGTCAAAACACCAAAAAAAGCTATTTCAGTGAAAATGCGTCAAAAGTTTGTAACATGGTTAAAAGTGTGTCGGTGAAATTCACGAGTTAAATACAATTCCGTGGGGAAAAATAAATGCTGGCAATTCTGGGCGAAAACACATTAAAGTTGAATGAAAAGTTGAAAGACAGCCACGGCGTTTCACGGTAAAAAAAAAAAAGTTGTCAAAACACACACAATTATTTCAGCACAAACGCGTCAAAAGTTTGCAACATGGTTAAAATTGTGTTGTCGGTGAAATTCACTGAGTTAAAATTCCGTGGAAAAGTGCTGAAAGACAAATGCTGGCAATGTTCTGGGTGAAAACACTTTCACAAGTTGAATGAAAAGTTGAAAGACACGGTGTTCACACGCCAGGCAGAGCTGTCTGTGTTAACAACGGTTTCTATCTGGACAGCAGTCACTGACTAGGGCTCCATGTGACTGAGCCTGAGTGACTCCTCAAGCCTTCTGTCTGCTTCCCAGCCTCCCTCCATCCAGCCTGGAGCCTACAATGAGAGGAGGAGAGAGCAGTGGTGGAAAAAGTACTCAAATGTTTTGTACTTAAGTAAAAGTAACAATACCCTATTGTAGAAATACTCCGTTACTTGTTTGTAATTCAACCTTTACTTGAGTAAAAGTACAAAAGTATTGGCATCAAAATGTACTTAAGGTACCAAAAGTAGAAAGTACTCCTTTTCAAATGTATAAAATGTACACACATCCTTTGAAAATAGCAGATCCACAAGCTCACAGCGATGCATTGTGAGCTTGTAGATCGGCTATTTTCAAATGGACGAAATGTATGTAGGACTGTTAGTAGTTAATGTATTGTAATAATCTAAATCTAAGTAAGTTTTCAAATCATTGTAGTGGAGTAAAAAGTACAATATTTGTCTATGAGATGTGGTGGAGTAGAAATAAAAGTACTGGAAACTGGAAATACTCCACCACTGAGTACCTGATGCACCACAACAGGAAAGTGATACAAAGTAATTAAAAGGCAGCACTGTACCGGATACAGTGTATCAATCAGTCAGTGTACACAGTCCTAACCTTGTGGATTGTAGGGCAGTGATGATAACATCTCTCAACTCTCTCTCTCTCTCTCTCTCTCTCTCTCTCTCTCTCTCTCTCTCTCTCTCTCTCTCTGCAGTCACAGCAAATGCCTAATGAAAGAATGGCTCCACTGTTGTTCAGCCGCAAACCCCAGTTTAATTAAGTTGCAAATTAATTTGCGTGATAACAACATGCACTGGTCGTAGACCTCACATAAAATGCATTAGTCTACTATTAGAGAGAAGGGGAAGGGGAAGACAGAGCTGAATTGCACATGTGCATGCAGGCCAGGGATAGAGACTAGCTGATTATTCTAATAATGTGGTGATCCCCAGCCAGGCCTCACTCTTAATCCGTACCCCTCAGACATCACAAACATAAAGAATCATACCCAGACATTACCATGTCTGGTCTGGGCACCATGTCTTAACACACGTCACAAGATACTGCTTTGAAGATGTCTTGAGATGTACAAAGAAAGACGGCACTGGAGCAACTCGGACAGTTGAAGCCCTTTTCATTTTAAGTGTGCAAATAAAAAGGAATGACAAGTTAACGTATCGATGTCAATACATCTTTGTCATGTCTTGAGATGTCTTGCGGTATGGAGTATGATGCTTTTACTTGGAAGTCGTGAAAGACTCAAACAGGCAGAAACACAGGCAGCCAGAGAGAGTGTGGGTTACACTGTGAAAAAAAAGACCTGAGATCCTTCAGGAGAGGAAAGCCAAATCCAAACTAGTAACTGTTGGTCTTGCATTGTGTTGGCAAAACTAGAGCAAACTAGACAGCAGCACTTAGGCCTACACATCCCATCTGAAGAAGTTTGTTAAAAAGTGAGAATGGGCTATATTTGCTGAATAAAAGCAGCTTCAACAGCTTTTCACTATTTCATTAATACACAGCTTAGCTGCAGTAATACTCTGGAATAGACTATTAGTGTATAATGGCTGTGTTGTTCCATTTGCACAGTTTCTTTTTAATGTGGTATCTTAAGCATTCAGTGTTAATTTATTGAGCAGATCTTCCCCTGCTCTGCCAGATCCCTATCCATCAGACCATGGTTGGAATTTATGACAAGACTTTGCCAAATATTTAATGTAAATGTAGGTGACTGCGCAAAAATGTACTGACTGACACACACACACACACGCACGCACACACGCACGCACGCACACATACACACATACACACCAGCATCTGATGCACCAAACTATATAATTTGAATTAGACAAATTAGAGATTTGTTTTAATTAGGAGCTGGGAGTCATTTTCATTCTGTCATTGTGTCATATTAATTAGGTTTAGCATATCAACAAGTAGGCCTATAGATTCATTTAGCTCCCCATTCTGCAGTAAAATCACACAATTCCTTCCATGCTATAATGTGCCAATGGCCAACTGCTTGTATGGCATGCAAGCAGTGGTGTAAAGTAACTACTAAGTACATAATATACTCAAGTACTGTACTTTTTTTTACTTTACTGGAGTATTTGCAATTTTCTGTACTTTTACTCCACTACAATAATTTGAAAACTTTAGTTACTAGTTACTTTATAGATTTTGATTATTATTACAAAACATACATTAACCACTTCAGCCCTCTATACATTTCGGCCATTTGAAAATAACCGATCTACAAGCTCACAATGCTTCGCAATGCGACGCATTGTGAGCTTGTAGATCTGCTATTTTCATACATTGGAAAACTTGTGAAGGGGGTCATTCTGCATAATGAGTACTTTCTACTTTTGGTACTTTAAGTACATTTTGATACCAATACTTTTGTACTTTTACTTGTAACAGAGTACTTCTACATTGCAGTATTGATACTTTTACTCAAGTGAAAAATGTTTTTTCCACCACTGAGCAAATTACAGCCACTGTAATGTAAGGTAAAAGACCAGGTGAGACGAGGACAGTGTAGTAAGGTGTAGGAAGTGTAGTAAATCTTGACATAGACTATACTCTGGTGGCCATACATGGAACCGCATGCAGTGGGCACAGAGCCTGATAATAATGGGTTGTGTTGTGTTCTTATTTCCTCTCTACCACCAGAGGTCACTGTTGTTTGTGAGAATAATTACCCTCCGTCTAAAAGTCATGGGGCCTGTATGTTTATGCTGCCTTTGATTGATTGATTGATTGATTGATTGAATACTTTATTAACAGTTTGCCAAAAAAAAAAGCACAGGAAGTACAGTTCTTTACAAGGTCTTCTAAGAAAGCACTATGGCTTGTTTCCATTGGGGTCCTCCTGTGTATTCAATTCATCGAAACATTTAATGACAAATATACAATAGATGCAAAAACATCATATAAACGAGTAGTAATCAGAAAGAAAAATATGTACAGTAAACATATTTACTGTACATAAGTGCTCTTTTAGAGCGGCTTTGAAGGAGTGTAAGGATTCACACTTTTTTATCCGTTGGTAGGGCATTCCACATTTTGGTGGCATAGCAGTAGAATGAATTTAACCCCTTGTTTTAGCCAAATCTGGGTTGAACGTGATTTGTGGAGCTCCCTCTGGTGTTGTGTTTGTGGACGTCTTTGACGATTTTGAAGTAGTTTGATAGGTACATGGGTGTCTTTGTGGTGTAGAGTATCTTGTAGACCAGGGCCAGGCCCATTGTAAGTTGCTGTACTCTGTCCTCTACCCTGAGCCATCCCACCCTAGCAAAATGAGCAGGGGTTAGATGAGTTGTAGATGTAAGGCCAAGCAATAGCCTGACCAGTTTGCTTTGGGATGTCTGGAGCCTTGTTTTGAAGGCCTTTGTAGTGCTATGGTACCATGAGGTGCATGCATAGTTGAAGTTGGATGAGTGCTCCAGCTAGAGTCCTCAATGTATTCCTGATCAGTGAGGAGATCCTGTACAAAAATCTTGTTCTTTGGTTGTTCTTGTAGCTACCTACTCTGGGATGATGACATAGACAATCAAGTTAGTTTGTAAGAAGTTAGTTTCTCTTGGCTACCCACGCAACAACAAAGCTAATACTTTTAATGACACTTTATCCCCAGAGAGTCTAAAAAGTTACTAAAGTTGTGCCTTAGAGCAAGAAAAACAAATCAAGAAACCTTGCTGTAGCAGCTAGACTGAGGATGGTTTTCCATTAACCTCTTGACCCCCTTTGGATTTTATAGCCCATGACTATGCTTTGAGGAATTTAATCGTAGCTTTAGTGGGGTGAATGCTGCCAGGAAGTATTCTGTACAATCCATTGAACAAAGCAGGCGTGTCAGAGTCAGACTGATATAAATGAGTCATTCACAATGACCTTATCCAGTATTTACACTTACCATTAAAGATGAGTTGAGATAAGAGTGTTGGTTTAACTTGATATGGACGTGTAAACCCATACTCCTACTCCTACCCACAGTGGTGTAAAAAGTACTTACTTGAGTAAAAGTATCAATACTGCAATGTAGAAATACTCTGTTACAAGTAAAAGTCTGGAATAAAAAATGTACTTGAGTAAAAGTACAAAGGTATTGGTATTCAAATGTACTTAAAGTACCAAAAGTAGAAAGTACTCATTATGCATTAAGGTCCCATTTCCCAAGTTTTCAAATGTATAATAAAAACCTTTTGAAAATAGCAGATCTACAAGCATCGCAATGCATTGTGAGCTTGTATTTCTGCTATTTTCAAATGGTCGAAGTGTAGGGCTGAAGTGGTTAATGTATGTTTTGTAATAATAATCCAAATCTACTAAGTAACTTGTAAATAATTGTATTGGGGTAAAGTATAATGCTTCTGAGATGTGGAGTGGAAGTACTGAAAATTGGAAATACTCCAGTAAAGTAAGAAATACCTCAAAATTGTACTCAAGTACAGTAAATGTACTTAGTTACTTTACACCACTGCCTACCCATATACCTGTCATGCGTATCCGTTTATGCGAGCCAAAACCAACATGGCTCTGATGTGGGTGTCAGTTACAGCTATAATTTGCTATATTTTCTTCTGAATAACTCTACCAGTCTGTCTGTCTGTCTGTCTGTCTGTCTGTCTGTCTGTCTGTCTGTCTGTCTGTCTGTCTGTCTGTCTGTCTGTCTGTCTGTCTGTCTGTCTGTCTGTCTGTCTGTCTGTCTGCCTGTCTGTCTGTCTGTCTGTCTGTCTGTCTGTCTGTCTGTCTGTCTGTCTGTCTGTCTGTCTGTCTGTCTGTGTTTGAAATAGGTTTATTACATGTGGGTGCTCCCTCCTCCTAAGGGGTAAACTAAGATATTAATACTGCATCAGAGCATATCTAGTTTTATGTGATGAATATTATGCCAAATACAGAAAGAAATCTTTCATAATTAATTTAATGTTAATAATAATAACTGTGTACATACTGTATAAATAACATGCAATATTGTATCCATGCATTCAGTCTGAAGCAGGAAAATGATAAACAAAACAAAAAAATATTATTTTAATTAAATCAAACTGCATTTCACTTCACTTTTGGTTTTGCCTGTGTTTACCCTAGATATCAAAAACAGAAATTGGATTAATCTTGAAAGTGATAATCAAACTATATTTCACAGTGGGTGACAGAGGCACACCCCTGAGTGAGCATGCAGACACTTCTAATACTTCTAAAACAGTATTCCTACCCAGTCTCAGCACAGAGCAGTATGTAATGAAATCTCCAGTCCACAAGATCAAGTGATGTTCTGCTTGACATTGTAGCATGCCACTGTGACTATGTCATCCAAAACTGTGATATTTGCACAGGGCTGCCATAATGTTTCCAACACAGACAATATCTACTTAGTACAAGTATTACACCAAGATTCCACGTCTTTCTAGCACCCCCCCCCCCCCCCCCCCCCCCCGCCAGCCCTCAACTGCCCTCTGTGTTCATAGCAATTCGAGTGGGTATTGTAGGCGATATCATTGAAAATAATTAGCAATAAATCCCTAGAGCTCTGACAGCTTTTGTCATTGTCACTGTTAAGTGTGTGTGCAATGACATACTGTAGACTGACTTGGTGTGACTCACATAGCACCCCTTATCCACTTTTATTAGATTTGTCCCACAATCCAGTCGATATTCTCTTCTGCCATTGCCCCCACGTAGTGCCTCATCTTTATGGCCAAGTTCCAAGTTCCCTGATTCTTATTAAGCACTGTCTTTGAACAATTCCACGCTACAGAGGGAAGGGTTGCAGATGTTGAAGCAAAGTTTGAGTAACTCGTCTTTCATCTTTTTAGCCCCGCTAGCGGCGAGGATCTAAAAAGCAAGGCAGTGTCGGTCGGTTGGTTGGTTGGTCAGTCCATCTGTCCGTCCAGCACTTTGGATTCAACTACTATATTCAAATATCTCGAAAACTACTGTCTGGATTACCATGACATTTGCTGTGCACCTTCATGGTCCCTGGAGGAAGAACCCTACTGATTTTGATAACCCAGCGTCCTTTCCTTAAGATTCTATGGATACATTTAAATTGTATACGACTCAGTCGTGCACAAGAGGTGGTAAAACGTACCCTTTCTATTGCCTTAACGCACCAGTTATCTGAAAGATTTGTGTTAATTTCCCAGGCAGCTCTAGTTTTCTCAGGCAGCTCTAGTTTTTGTGATATATTTATTGTTAAAGGACATAATGCCAAGATAAACCTGGGAGATGAGTGAATTTTGGTTCTGCTCAAGTTTGAGTAATTCCTCCCATGGTCGCATAGTTGGTAATGAAGGAAAGGAAGGGAATTGGGTGGATACATAATGTCGAACTTGAAAGCAACAAAAAAAGGTGCGAGCATGGCAGGGTATATTTATTTGACATATGTAAAATGGGAAAATATATTATCATAGTAGAAGTCTTGGAAATGGGAAATTCCCTTTCTTTTCCATAATGAAAAAGAGGATTCCAAAACAGAGGGGGAAAATGAGTGGTTATTGGTAACTCAGTATTAACTTAATTGTATCCCTTTCGTTGGAAGGTCTTCTTCTGACTTACCCTCTTTCCCACTCATTATGAGCGTGACAAATTTCTCTGGCCCCCGGTTAGGCATGTCTATGGTGACTCCCAGACGACACAATCTTTACCCATGCCCCCCTCCTTCACTTAACTCTCACCCAGAGGGGTAAAAGGTCATAGATGTGCACTCACAGTCCTGCGTGGCCGGGGGCCAGCTGGGACCTCTCAGATCCAACAGAGGCCCCCCAAGACAACACAAAGAGCTGCAGTCACCCCACAGTTTGACCAGAGCCCCCACCACCCAGCACCACCTCAGGCAGCGTGAGCCCTGCTCTGGGTCTCCGGAGGCTTTATCAAAGAGCTCATTCACGCTCTGGCTTCCACTCCCAACACAGTTTGCGACTGAAACGCGGTGATTTACCGGACCTCTGTGCCAGCAGTGGCATCCGGACTGTCCCAAGTCATACCGTATATAAGACTTAGCTCTGTGAGAAATGCTTGGTTCTCCACCTATGCCACAAGCCACAGCCCTGGGCAGAGCCGTACGCCTCAGTCCACGTTCCTGTGTGTTAAAAACAACAAAACGACCACCACACGGACTCCCAGACAGGCGGAGGCGGTGGCCTCAACCTACGTCTCTATGGTCAAGAAGTCATGCTTCAATTGGCCGGCCAACGTAAGAGTCTTTATATGCATGTAATTTCACTCTCCCCACAACTCCCCGAACATGATATACATGGAAGGCAGAGCAAGCATTTTATGAATATGCCCCTGTGTGCAGCTGTCATAGCATTCAAAAACACTTCAGTTTATGTGATTTAAAAAAAATAGTAATGTCAATAAGATCCTGCATCAATCTTACTACATTGAATTTAAAAAAATGTTTTCAGAGGAAAGGGAGGATTCTATTTCTGTTAGAGCACACTTTATTTTGGGGTGATATAGCTTTTTAACTTCCTGATATGATGTTAACCATAATTTAGATCAGTGGTTCTCAAAGTGGGGCCTGGAGACCCCCAGGGGTCCTTGAGGGAGTTCCAGGGGGTCTCCAGCAAAATGTGTTAATACTGTATAACATCAATCACTTAACCCTACGTAGGATGAAAATTGCTGATCGAGCTGTAAGCTTGTAGATCGGCTATTTAAAAAATAAATCATTGGAAAAAAGTGAAAATGTGGTATATTTTTTAAAAAGTCTTGGAGGTCCCTGGCACAGAATGTTTTCAAATGGGGTCGACGGCCAAATACACATTACTTTGGGGGTCCTTGACATGAAAAAGGTTGAGAACCACTGATTTAGATTAAACCAGTGGTTCCTAACCTTTTATCGTTGAACATGATTCTCAGACATGATTAACCGCTTAAACCCCCTTTTATGTCAAATAGCAAAACTAGCCACTCTACGACTAACAACTGCTATTTTCCCCAAATGTTTGCCTATTTTCACTGAATGTTCACCTCGCTAGGGTTCATGGGGTTAGATTGAACAGTGTTATTATTGTACTTCAGAATGATGTTACTATGTTAGCTATGTTAAGCGTATGCTGTATAATGAGCTAAACTGGTCATATTGAGAACACAATTGCAGCAGTTATGATTTTGTGCAACATGCTTAACATTTTTGACTACCTCAAAACAGACACACCCCCCCCCCCCCCTGTGAAATTTGGCGCCCCAAACCCCAGGTTGGGAAACACTGGATTAAACAATGAACTGTCGACACACTATTCTGCTTCAATGTGGTGAGCAGATTTATTATCACGCGGACCATGTGTGCGCATGGGTTGTAATGACTGACGTGTGGTGCCAGAGATCAAAGACCACAAACAGAGCATTTCACAAACCAGTGATCTTAATTTCTGATGGTTTTGCCCGTCCCTTTGCAGCTCGATGATAGGGCCTGGGTGGCGTGCATTTTGTCTCTGCTTCTCTAAAGCTTTGTTTCAAAGCAGCCATGACTGTCAGCCATAGAGTTTGATCCCTCAATAAGACCTCCGGAGCATTCTAAACACAAATTAAAACAAAAAAGAGGAGGACAGGAGCTGTTACTTTAATCCTATCCTAAAGTCTTCTGTTGTCAGACTATATTCATTGTGGTGCCAGGACTACTGCTCCGTACAGTGGGAACTGTGTTTTACATGTGAACACCTGCATGCTTTGCAATATCATTATGCCAACTGTATAATTATATGACTTTTGAAAAGACAGTACATTGCTGTAGTGTCCCTATCTCTTGTTCGCTGAACTGGGCGTTGGGGAATAGCATTCCTATACGTATGTTTGGGAGGTGTGCAGTGGGTGGTGGGTCGAGGGATGGGATCCGATATGGCGGAGGGGTGCGGTGGGGGTCTGTTGTACAGTAATTGGGTGTAAAACAGGTGGCGTGCTGTTGACATTGGAGGGAAGCATGTGAAAAATGTGCTGCCGCCATGCAATCACAAAGGGAAAAGGCTGGCGGTTGACTTAGACATTTAATCACTGTGTTGGATGATAAGTAGAGGATCAAACGGAGGCACGCATAGCCTAGAATAACAGGGAGAGCCACATAAAGCTCCATAGGGATCCCTAATAGAGGTAAGCCAAGGCATTGACAAAGCTGGGATAGCTGGGGTGTCACACTGCCCTATAGCCTGGGTAGAAAATGTGTTTTTTTTCTTATTTTTTCTCATTATTTATATGCAGTGATATTGGGAGTTCAAGTTGCTCTTGAAGATTGCCAGTATGGCTTGACACAGTTAGCTCAGCGTTACAGTACAGACTATGACCAGCACGGTTTCTGAAGTTGTACTTATAAGAACTAATGTATCTGCAAATGAATAAGCCTCATCAACTTTTAATTTTATAGATGATAACTACCGGTAAGTCTCAGTATGGCATTCGGGAAGTCCACTTGTGCATCCCAACGTGTGGAGGTCGACAAAGCTCTATGGACATTGTCTTGTTATTTTCCCCACCAGGCCGGAATGGCCAGGGGCGGGGATTATGTTTTCACTCCTGTGAGAATTTCCGTCTGTCTGTCTGTGAACAGTTAATCTTGGGTAACGCTGGACCGAATCGCGTGAAACTTTGCATACACACTCCCTGTAGGTCAACGAATAACCTTGCTCCTCCAAATTTTCTAATTGGCCTCATGGTGGCGTTATAACAGTCTGCTTCATGTTTTGACCATAGAATTATTGATATACTATTAATATATATACCTAGAATGGTAACCGGAAATCCCTGCTTATTCATTTGTTGCTCGCCCAGCGCATACTAGACAAGTTATGTAGATAACTTGTCTGGCCTTCTGTTGCTCTCTTGTTTTGATCTCCTTCCCACTTGCCCCCCACCCCCTCTTCTTCTCCCCCCCCCCCCTCTTCTTTCTATGGAAACTAACGTTGCGATGGGAACGATGTACAAAAACGAATTTCACCCACTTTTTTATCTTGTAAACCTGTGATGTGACAATAAAACTGATTCTGATTCTGATTCTGATACTCCCTTTTTACTGCTTCTCCCGCGCTTGGGGTCGATGACGTCGCGTGACCCTTCCGCATCATTGTGTCTTGCATGCGCAGTAGTTTCTACCTCTGTGCGTAATCCCGTGCACAAGCCCGTGTGCAAGCTTGTGAGTCGAGCCCATTAGTCAAAACAGTTTTTTACTAATTTGTGTAATGGGCCCCAGGTGTGGTAAGCTTTCCCTTTCGGTTCTGGGGGCTTGGTTTTGAGTTGACCTAGATTTGTCATATTCCATTACAATTGGTTTGATTGGCTTCCAAGGTTTGCGTGTGGGGCTCCTTTTGCAAACAAATGGCGCAAATCATGAAGCAGCGTCCCACCTGCCCCAAATTTGAATCACATATTTAGGGACCTCTCTAAACAACAGAGCCAAAAGCGACTGCACTTATACCCATAGGGGGCGCGAGCACATGTTACAAATGTCACAGTTTGTTGCCGAAATGTGATTAATTTTTCCCGCCTCCCCCGTCTTGTGATTGGCTAAATGCACTCTGTCTAGCCACTTTAGAGTTTGTTTGAGACACGACCTCGCCTTTCCCACCGGATCGTAGTAAACTTCTGTGTTACGCCCCCACCTGTGACGCACATGGAACTGCTTCGCCCCTAGTCATGCGTCACATTCCTGGAGGACAGCACTGCCCAGCTTTCCTCCGTGGTGGAAAATAGTGCTCGGGGCTGGCATTGCCTGGGGGGGGGGGGGGTAATTTACGATTCTGTCCCTATCGGTATAACTCGAACGGTGCTGAGTCGGCTCTAGTGGACTTCGCAACGTTAGGCAGGGCGACTCGCTCAGCGGTGCCTCTCGTTGCTCAAGTCCACTAGAGACGGCGCGCCTCCGGTGTTGTAACTGTGTTTTGCTACTGCTGTAGTTTGTTTTCAACATGTGGGCCGAGTGGTCCGCCTCGCTGGGGACGACAAACAATATGCATAAACCTAACCTTAATCCCAATAAAATAATTTGTGACACATTTTAGAAAAGATAAATAAGCAGTGTTGGGAGAGGGATTCGATCCCGAGGCGCTAGGATTGAAAAGCAAATGCTTAACGTTGCACGCCACGAGAGCATCTGGCATTGCAGGGGTTTTGGGAGTTATTTGTTGCGTTCCGCTCATGTGAGTGGCAGCTCCATGTGCATCACAGAAGGGGGGTGTCGTCAAGTTACTACGATCCGGTGGGAAAGGCGAGTTCCCGTTCGAGACCAGAGAGTGACCAAGATTGAACAGGAGAATGCATTGCGGTTCAAGGGACCCAGTTTACCTCATCCAAAACACAAAAAGGTAAACTGCGGTGACAGTGCAGTCCCAAAAGGGGCTATGTCCTAACAACTGCACCCCACACTGTCAGCCTGGCACAGCCCTGGGGTAAGCAACCCGACCTGGCGGGGATCTGCGCTCCGAGGAGCACCCTTTTCTGGTATTGTATTGTAGGCAAATAGTTCCATAAACATGGCACACCAACATGTATAAAGGCTGGGTGAGTGACAAATAAACCCTCATGAAAATTGCATCTCTTTCTTGACACTGACATGTTGCATGAGTTTTACTAAAGACAGATTTATCATGGCAGATCACGGAAAACTGATATGGGCTCACAACGCGCAATGCACAATCATCACATCCCGGCGGCAGTGGCACGTACACTGGCACATCAGAGAGGGATCCAGTTACAACAACTCTGTCTCTGACATCGGGTCACGTGACTCAGAGATCCTCCACATTTTAAAAGGGCTGATACCCTGCAAACCCCCCTAGAGCTTCAAAGAGGTGGTAAATGCTTGCCCTAGTATACCAGTTGACACTTTCGCACCTTTTTGCACCTCCGCGCCGTCATCAAAGAGAGCTCCGTTCAGAGGACAGCGAGCACATCTCTTAACAACCAATGAGTTTACTTCGCAAACTTGTTGATGATGGTGTGCTTGCTGGTGCGACTTTTTGAAGTTTAATTAAACGTACCTGTTTCTCTGTTTAAGTCGGAAGCGCAGCTTTTGAAGATCTCAGCCGAGGCATCGGGTTATCCTGATTCGATCCCCATAAAAAAGGATGGCACTGGACTCTAGGTGCGCATTTCGCGCCTCCGTTTTGCTGGCATGTGTGATAATCTTCAGTGATGTGCCATGTCCCGTCGGTGCATATCTCTACCACAATCGCTACCAAGGGTGAGTGAACGTTCCCATTCATTTCAAATTGTCGTGAATTATGAGACGTGAGCCATGCGCCACCATTCGTATTGAGATAAAGCAGCGAGAGAGACACAGGGGAAGTTGATCTGTATCATAAAAATGTCTCCAGAAACTATTTGTCTGTCATTAAATGTTTCGATGAATTGAGTAGCCTACACAAAGGACCCCAATGGAAACAAGCCACAGGCTTTCTTGGGTTTAAAATGAGCAGACCTTGTATTGAACTGTAATTTCCTGTGCATTTTTTTTGCAAACTGCTAATAAAGTATTCAATCAATCAATCAAACCATCTCTATGCACAATGTAGCTAGCCTACATAAAGAGATTGGCTTTAGTTCGGGGGTCTTCAACAGGGGATCCGGGAGCCCTAGGGGGTCCTCAAAGCTATAGGGGGGGCCGCCAAATCTTTGTGTAATAGGATGTTTTTTATTAACCACTTGAACCCTAGCATCCCTACTCTGAGGGGAACTTTAGCCGAAAATAGCAGATCTACAAGCTCTCAATGCCCTGGGAGCCTGCGAGGTGTTGTGAGCTTGTAGATCAGCTATTTTTGGCAAAGAGGTTTGGTGTAGGGGGGGAAAGGAGTTGATCAAGTACTAAGTATTGAAGGTTTAAGTGGTTAAATGTCTGAAATGAACAAAATTTACCGGAACACTGATGACAGTCAATGAAGCTATCTAAATCTAAATAAAGCTATGAAAAAGTTGAATCTGCAACACAATTGTAAGCAATGCAGTGGGGGTCCCTGCTTCATCTTTCTCTCAGCTAAGGGGTCCTTGACCTGAAAAACGTTGAAGACCTCTGGGCTCAGTTGTTGTGAGGACGAACAAAGCAGATCTGATTTTCTCTCTTCTTCTTCTTGTAATCTGGTGGAGACTAAATACATGGTGTGGTGGTGTCTAACTCAAACAATAAGCACACTGTATAGAAGGGGCATAGTATGGAATCTTATCTTCCGATGGAAAGTGGATAAGCCTGTCCTTCATGTTTTAGTGCAGAAAAGGAGTATTCATATCAACCATAAGATAAGATAACATCTGGGATGCTCGCAGCAGCCCATGCCATGGCGCCTTGAATGGAAAACTAACTGTCAATGTGAATTTTAATTCATCTTTACCCCGCAAGTAAGCACTGCCACTGACTCTCAAGAACAGACTGCAGTCGTTGCATTTTCTTTCGTTATGCATAAGGTTCTTTTATTGCAAAACGGATAACGTTGACGTGTTATGACAGGACAGGAGTCCTACAGTAAAGTGCTCTGTTGAACTTTTAAACCTGCTAATGAGGCAGAGCGTGGGAGAGGATCTGAGTTGTACAATTATTTGGGGGCAAGGAACATTTGGGGAGATCTCCATTGTGGGATTTGGGGGATACAGCTGTAATTGGACACATAATGAGCAACAGCATCGGAGTGAATCGTGTGGTGGTGGGCATTGCAGGGGCATGTAAAGGTATTTATGGTGTGTGTGTTTTCTCACAGGAGCTTTTTGGTGTTGTGTCGGGCAGTCACAGTGGGACCTTTCCTGATGGAAACTCCACAGACTCTCTCTCCCTCTCTCTCTCTCTCTCTCTCTCTCTCTCTCTCTCTCTCTCTCTCTCTCTCTCTCTCTCTCTCTGACACACACACACACACACACACACACACACACACACACACACACACACACACACACACACACACACACACACACACACACACACACACACACACACACACACACTTCTCACATTCCCCCTCTCTATCTGTCTCAAGCAGTTTGGATGTGTTCCAATGTATGTGTACCACCAACTGTGTTGGTGCTGCACGCGCCAGACCCAAGTCGCCTGTAACTGTGGTTTAACAAGGTAGAAAACCGAGGGCAAGCAAACAAACGTCCCAATGGGGAGCACTGCTAACTAAGGAGCCCTATTTAACACAGAATTCTATGACATATGGTGGGTGTTGTTCTGCACAGACGGAAGGGCCAAGGCACAATGGGCCTTTAGTCTTAACAGTCTAAAAGACCACCATTGACTACCAAACATCTTGTATCTTCTGTCAACAGAGCGTCTGTGGGTTTAAATATCAGAATGAACAATAAGTTCACATCCTTACGCCTACGACTGGAGCTCCAATGTAGGACGATGAATAAAGTATACAGTGTGAGACAGCATCTATATAGAGAGAGTTGGTCCCTTTTTTGACAGAGCCCCATATAACAATCAGATGCCATCCCTGCCAGTCTGGCGTAGGGTAGATATTGCCATTTGGGATGCCGATCCCGATTTTGGAGAGTCCTAGACCACAGATTACCAATATTTTTGACCGATATTTTGTCCTAAGAAAAAGTTTTCTTATGAATTTGAAAAACTTTTATTAAAGTTTCTATTTCAGAACATGTATCTTATAAAGCAAATAAGTAGCCTACACAAAAAGTAAACTTTATTTTGTTGAACCACTTCAGAATCATTAAAAAATTGCCAATCAACAAGCTTTTGATGGAATGAATACTTTATTAACAGTTTGCAAATAGTACAACAGTGGTACGATTATGCAATGATGCTAAAAGGATAACACATTGTTTTCCATTGTGGTCCTATGTATTCAATTCATCAAGGCATTTAAAGACATACAATAACATACAAGAAAGCATCTACACTAGTAGCAATAAACGTACAGAAAACAATTGGGGGGGTCATTTCTGGTGTCACGCTTAGAAGACTTTTCTAGGACCAGTTGCAAATTGCAGACAGGTGCTATTTTATGGCGGGTTTGAAGGAGGGTAAGAAGTCACACTTTTTTATGGCTGTTGGTAGGGCACTCCACATTTTGGTGGCAGCTCATAAGGATTCTTTTAAGTGTCGATATCCGTCCGGATGCAGAGTAACCGGAGGGACCCGGTTCTGATCAACTGCACAGTCCAATCCCTTCTTACCTCAGAAATGAGAAATGTATTGACTTCATTTCTACTTCTGAAGTTCATCTTAAGTCATTTCTGTTGCCATGGGAACATGCTGTTGGTGGCATGTGTTGTGGTTGCAAGTAGAGTGGCCACTGAGAAAGGGGTGCCCTGGCTGGACTTTTGCAGTGTTGCTCTCAACGTCAACTGGCTCAGTGCCACCTTTGTTTGGGGGGGAGGGGGGCTTCCTGTGTCACATTGTAAAAAGCACACACTGAAAAATACAGTGAGGCAAGAGGCATAGATCAGAGAGAAAGCAAGAGGTATGGAAATAAGATGAAAGTGATGGTCACACAGAGACAGATGAGCAAGCAGACAGAGAAAACACAAACAACAAAAATAACCCATAACTATGTATTGGCAGGTAGACTCGTTACATTTTTGACATATACAGACAGTATATAATCTGCCTCTGACATACCTGAAATGCTAGTACTTGGACCCACTGAGAATTTACGCTCAAGTATTAGGTGTTAGCAGGAATGATGAGGTGCTAATTTGGTAGTGTGTTGCCTTTGTTATGGTGTAATAAAAGAGACTTGCAGATAATACACCCACACACATCTAGAAACAAAAGACAAGCTTTCCTTCTAACTGTTTCAGTTATGTGACTAGATAAAGAATGTCATGTCAGGAATAACAAGTAAATTACAATTTACAACCAATTATTGCACAAAGGGCCAACATTTGATTCTGCCTTCATGTTGTCTTCAACTAAATGAATAAAACACACATTAAATGATTACATTGTTTAATCTGACCACTAATGTCTTCTCATAGGAGGAGACAAAGAGCTTTATTGTAAGCTTTAACATCATCCACTTCATGAGTCTGACCATTTGAAATCAAGCCACCCACCGTATGTGGTTTTTGTGGCTTTAGCTAGCAAAACACAAGCACCCTAGCACATTGGTTTGTCTTTCTCATAACGGTGTTGCCCTTTTGATGCTGTTGCCATGTTTTATTTTCTGTGTTTAAGGGTTTCTGCTCCTATCCAATGAATACACTAAATCCACAGTGTTAAACTGTGGTCTGAACCTAGCATTCCTGAAGGATGTAGTACATTCATGTTCTCATCATAGTGGCGGGGTACACTTTAGCAAATCAGGAGTGAAGGTAGGATGTTCTTGATAAAAAAGAATTTCCCATTGATCACCGTGAATGTCTAACTCAAGCCTTTTACCCCCCTCATCGAACTATAGTTATATAGTACTATAGTATACTACTAACTGTATTGTATATGACAGGTGGATTTAAAGTGATGTAATTTGAAACAGATGTTACCACAGCATATGTCAAAGAACTGTACCAGGTGCTACCTGCAGCGCTGGAAAACTGAAATATTATCTGATAATGATGTGTCGGACGGATTGTTTGTCTGAAGTTTGACCCTATCATCATTTTGGCACTTCAACTGTGAGAGCCACTCCTTCATTTCAATTATAAGTGTCAACTTCCACTCAGTACAAAAGGCGTTTGAGTTTCTCATCTCTCTGTGGTTGAGATGCTTTGGAAACAATGTGCACTTAGTGAAATGGATCCATCCTTGCTAAAGGTAAAAGTTATAGTGCGTTGTGAATCATTGTTTTTGTGAGACACTTTCAAACAATGTGATAGTCACACTGTTTTTTTTTTTTTAAGCGATCAAGTCTTCAGGATAACGCCCAGCAATGATGAAGACGTCCAAGTGCTTAAAAGAATCCTGGGGCATATGAAGGTCAGCTTTCATTTTCTCCATTCTCTCCATCTCAGTATCAGTATATCTTTCTTTCTCTTTCTACTTCCCTGTCATCTCTCTCTTACACACATGCACACACACAGGCACACACACACACACACACACACACACACACACACACACACACACACACACACACACACACACACACACACACACACACACACACACACACACACACACACACACACACACACACACAGTGTGTATTGTCAGCTGGAGTTAATCTAATTATATTCATTCATTCAGCAGCTAACCCTTCAATAAGAGTTCCAAAATGTATCTCTGTTAGGCTGTGGAAATAAGTTCTACATTTATGTGAAATCTTTATGTACTGTATGTTTGCCCCCCCCATGTTATTGCAATTTAAAGTGCATTACATTTACATATGAAAATATCCCATTTCCTATATGTACTCTTTCCCTGCCTTGTCAATGCCAGTCCTCACAGGCTAGTACAGTACGTATGTTGTACATTATGAAATCACTTCCCCATAATATACTTGAACAGGTTCTATGTATATTCTATTCTAGGTTCTATGTACAAATTATTGTCATCTAATCTTTTGCAAACGCTAGTTTGAAAAGGAGCCATATAAATAAACATAAAAAAACGATAATGTTCGACTTTCATTTATTTCCCATTCCCCTCACGTCTGTCTCTGGTGGTGCCAGCCACAGTAGTCCCCATATGACACTTAAACAGGAGTCATGGAGGAGGTGAGGCGTGACATCTGTGGGATGGGGTGGTGAAGTGACAGAGAGGACAGGGGACTGCCACAGAGCCAGAGAGTGAGACAGACAGTGAGCAGCCATGCGGGGCCATAGTCTGCCACATCCAGGACATCTTCACTGTAGAGATACAGTGAGAAGAGACCTTTCCACTTCACCAGGCGCTTTTGGATGGATAGATTTTCATCATGGGGTTGAATGAATTATTATTATTTTTGCTTTATGTTTTTACCCAGCTGTAAAGAAATAATAGACAGTGGTCTAGACAATCATGTGGTCTTTTTGGAGAAAAAAATTTGGAAAGGGAAGCAGCAATGAGTCAGGCCACATGTGGTTAAAAGATACTAAAATCAGAGGGAAACCCAGAGGACAAAGAGACGTTTTCCAAAATCATTTGGGAGTAATTACAACGGTCTCAAAAACAAGTGTGACCTTCCTTTGCGCATTGTTCTAAGTTTGTAAATAGACAGGTCTGATGGCTTGCGAAGCAACAAAATATTGATGCAACGACATAGCCTACACATAACAAATGGACCACGTTATTATTTTAATGTCAATATGTTGCCAAAGAGAACTGGTCCGCGGGGTCAGTGTTTGGGGTGTGTTGTGGGATAATATTTGATAGATTCCATTGGTTGGAATGGGTAGTTTTGGGCAGTAAGTTCCTTCATGGAGTTAACTTATTTCCAGTGCCAGATTTTTGTTAAGGTAGTCCAGGGTCAACACAGCTCTGAATGGGAAAAGGGCAAATAAAAAGACAAATGATGTCAGTAAGTTTGTGACGTACTGTATGCTGAACGGGACGTGGAGGGCGAATGTTAGTCTACTCTGGGCTGTGCTTAAGGAAGGGCATTGGACATGGCCATGGTAGGGGGTGGTGGCTACTGTTTGGACAGGTGTGAACTTGTGTTTTCATTAGCTTAGCCACTATACAATTCCCCAAGAGCCAACGTCAAACTCATCAGCCTATGGCGAGCGATTTTACTCATATGGATATGAAGCATCGACTGAAGGTGGAAATGTACAAATTTACCCAAAGAGTAACACATTAAACGCTAGAAACGAGTCAAACGACCCAAAGACTACATTTCCCATGAACGCGGCTGCTGTAGGGACAGTGATTTCAGACCCCGGAAGTGTAGTTTTTAAGACTTAAGACAGAATTAATTCAATTCTCTCTAGAAACAGGCTGTATCAAATATGAAAGAATATCATAAACGATGCAGAGCCACCCCCCTGACAGAATCGCCGGGGTGGTGTGTTTATTTTTGGAACACAGTTCTTATATGACGTGATCTAAGATTCCCCTATGGGGGTTTCAACACAAAAAATAAAGCCACAACCTAGGGGGACAGCGCCCTCTAGCGGCAGTGACGTCAGACTTCTATAAAGAAAATACAATATGAAGCGATGTTCTGTAAATTCTACCCTTTATAAATGTCTCTGAAAGTCCCTCCCTAACCTACTCGACCACATGTGACACCCAACCAACCAAGTATAGCTTATGTTACTGATGCGAGGTATTGTATGAGAGGCGACCAAACTTTATCAAAATATGAAAGTTTGTCCCCAAGGGTATACCTAATCCTTTCAAGATGTAACGTGTTGGTAAGGTCACTGAGCCACACTTTTGTGGTTGGTGCATCTTTTTTCTTCCAATGCATAAGAAGCAACTTCCTTGCAATAATGAGACCATAAGATAGGAAACACTGCTGGGGTTTAGTTAACTGTGTAATATCATCAGATACTCCCAAAATGACATTGAAAGGATCCGGTTCTAAGTTAATTTTAAGTATTTTAGATTTGAATCCAATAAGTTTGAACTTTGGGACATAAAGCAAAGCTACGGAGTAAAGTATCATCAGCTGATAGGCATCTATCACAGGAAGGAGAAACCGGATATATTTTGTGTAACCTCTCTTTGGAATAATGAAGACGGTGTAGTATTTTAAACTGAATGAAACAATGCCTTCCATTAGTAGAGCATTGATGAACGTGTTCCAAGCTTGCAGCCCATAGTATCAGGAATCTCTGTTGCTTCTTTCCTCCTCCCATTTGACTTTAATAGGAGTGGAGTCAACTGGAGTGATAGATTGTCGTAAATATAGGAAATTAATTTCTCCGACTATGAAGAAATCTGAAAGCATCCATCGATACTCAAAATAATTGACTTTGGGTGAAAGGTTTTTTTTTTTTTTTAAATACAGTCGCTATGCGACCTGTTGTGAGTGAGCTCGTAGATTGGCTATTTTCGCTATTTTTGTGCGGCACCATTGACAACATTATTAAAATAAAAATCAGGCAGATTCGTTGATATATAAAATTACATTTAAAAATGTGCTTCTCGATTATTCGATTAATTGAAAAAGTAATCGATAGAATAATCGCTAAGACATCGACAATGTCGGGTCTCTGCTCTATATATGTAAAGTGTCTTGAGACAACTTGTTGGGATTTGGCACTATAATAACATTTGAAATTTAAATAATCAATAGTTGCAGCCCTAAAGGACAATAATAGACTGCAAGAGAATTGATAATCAGTGTCCTTATCAACTGAAAGAATAATGCATGCATTGTTAGAGGACTGGTGAAACACACAGTGACAGTCTGTATAGCATTGTTATGAAAAAGAAGACCTGCGCCAGTGTCACTGTCTTATAATGTGTTGATTATAAAACATGATACGTAATGCGTTCAAAAGACGTATTTGTTGTATTTCATTACAGTAAATCTGACTGCTATATTATCAAACACAGTCAACTCCAGAGTGTTAATTTAACTCTGACAGTGTTAAATGGTTCCTGATACTTGTTCTTACGGGAAATAAACACAAATTGCTAAATTATAGATGTCATTACCTGCAACATAACCTCATAGGTCATGTTTGGCTGACAGAGCAATGTTGAAACATTTAGTGCTTGGTGTACTTGCCATAAAAGTGCACCAGTATACTAGTATATAGTCCTTACTCTTGAGAACACCATATCCAAACTACTCCATGTGGATGATTTTCAAGCCCCCTCCAGCTCTAAACTAAGTTAAATTAATCTGGTCTGTGTTCTGGAAACCATTAAACCAATTGACATATTAACGAGCATGTGTGCCAGCCGACATGTCTCTACCCCCATGCTACAAATGAGAGCCAGCTGAACGTGGTCACAAATTTGTTAACACGACAGACAAACTGCATATGTCCTGTTTCTCTGTCCTTCTTTTCTTTCTTTCTTTTTCTCTCTCTCTCTCTCTCTGTCTTTCCCTGTATTGTCCGATTTATGCTCCGTCATATGAATGATTAAACAACGTTGTGGATGCGAAGCATTGTGAGCTTGTAGATCTGCTATTTTCGTCACGCAATACCGTCGTACAATGGAGTATAAATCACTCTCTCTCTCTCTCTGTGTCTGTTAGTTTATCAGTGTTAGCACATGGTGTCTGTGTTTATTTGGCCGGCCAGTGTGTCTGGCTGGTGGCTAGGTTGTTTCAGCTAAAGCTGAACAGGCTGTACTGTCAGCCACAGTGAAAGGTACTGTAAGGGCTCTCCTTGTTAACATGGGGTCAAACGGTAGGGAGCGAAACAGCTGCATCATGTGCAACTAATTGGTTCTTTTGCAGTTTGTACGTTGCTTCATTAACACAATTTGGAGTCATCAATATTCTCTGCATTCGGCACACATTGTGAAGGAAGAGGAGGCTAGAGCAGAGGTCTTCAACGTTTTCAGGGCAAGGGACCCCTTAGCTGAGAGAGAGATGAAGCAGGGACCCCCACTGCATTGTTTACAATTGTGTTGCAGAACTTTTCATAGATAGCTTCATTGACTAGGTGAATAAAAAATGTTGGTACATTTCGTTCATGTCAGACATTGGACCACTTAAACCTTCAATACTTAGTACTTGATTTGCTCCTTTTCCACCCCTACACCAAACCCCTTTGCCAAAAATAGCAGATCTACAAGCTCACAACGCCTCACAACGCGAGGCGTTGTGAGCTTGTGTGTGTGTGTGTGTGTGTGTGTGTGTGCGCGCGCTTCTTTCTCTAAATATCTTTACCCCATCTCTCAGGTGGACCTTTGGCAGCCCAACAGTGCCTCCCTGATACGTCACAACGCCACCGTGGATGTGCACGTGAAACGCAACGACACACGAGGCCTACGTGCACACTTGAAGCAGGAACACATAGGCTATAAGTGAGACCCACGAAAACACATTCCCAATCCCTACTGTAAAACCCATACTTTGTTGTACGACGTTGTTGCATAGCAGCCAATCTACAAACTTGCAACGTGTAAAAAATGTGCACATTTTCAAAATGTTTGAAAATGTGCCCATGCCAGAAGCAGGGACACCAGATTGAGAAATGTTGAGAATCTGTCAGAGTTAATTTAATACTCAGGATTTGACCGTGTACTCTCCCTAGTGCTTGTTGAGCCCACTTCAAGAAGGAAGGAAAACATTTGTCACCTAAAGGATGTTGTGATAGCACAGCCAAGCCTATATTACTGTACCTATGATATACGATGTGCAGAGTCAGGCATGGTTTGCATGCAAAAGACCTAGCACACACACACACACACACACACACACACACACACACACACACACACACACACACACACACACACACACACACACACACACACACACACACACACACACACACACACACACACACACACACACACACACACACACACACACACACACACACACACACACACTTGAGAGTCAGAATGGCTTAGTCTTTCATCTAGCTTGCCTATTCATCATCTCAATTAATGTTGAAATGAAGGAGTATTATCAAAGCAGCCACAGCTGGACAGACCTCTATTGTCATCTCTATCCTCAGGGAGGATACACAGAAATGTTGTTTTCCACTCACGTGTTGAACGACTGTGGAAATGATTTACACTGCATGAGAATATAGAAGAGCCTTGGGTGGGTTGGTTGGGTCAAAGTAGTTCTGTACTCAAGACCACGTGAAGCTAGACCAAGTCAAGACAGACAGTTTTTTATCCTAATTGAGACCATGACCAAGTACTACTTTAAAAAAGGAATAGAAGAAGTTAAATGCAAATATGTAGATAAATCTTATAAGAGAAGGCAATCTTTTATGTCGGCAATTATATTTTACTGACTCTGGAAATGCTCCGGACTGGCAATAATAAGACAGTACACAATGGTTATTACTGTAGAAGTTAGTGTTCAAGTAATTCATTAATTCAATAATAAATCTGAGAAGGAACCAAACCAGAATAGCACCCTTATATTGACAATAAATCTCTGCAGTAGCCAAAGGAAAGAAAATCCCGAGTCCTCTTCTCCAAGAACAAATCAAGACGAGATGAGACCATCAGAATGTGTATTATTGACTGGGATACCATCCCAAGTGATTGGTTCGAATGGTTGAAGGACACCCTTCTTTTCCCATCGTCCGCTATCGCTTCCCATGCTCCGGAGGGGCGGTCACAGATTCCACGCTCTGGATCTCCGACGCTATTCTGGCCACAGTTGCCGGCCACAGCGTGGTCAGAGCGGACACAGGCGGCTTTCACTGGCCGTCGCTGGGAACAGGGCTGGGAACAGACAGGACAGACAGACAGGACTGTGAGTGTGCGTGCATGCACGTGTGTGTGTTCCCAGTGTTCGCTGTGTCCGCTCCCCTGCCTGGCCACTACCAATATTTAACAACTACATGATCCATTTAGTTTGTTTGTCTAGAAACACGCTGCGGCAGTCCCGCATTGCGTTCATCTCCACTTGATCAATGTTGGTGTAATTAAGAGATTTGATAGGGATATATGTTTTATATATACAGATTTACAGAAAGGGTTCATGCATTAACTTACAACCCGGTATCCCTGTCACAATGACATTACTTATGTCATTTGTTCTTGTTTATTATTGGTTTCGAGTACTACAGCCCTAGGTCTGAGGGGGGTAAAGCAGCATTGAAGATTTAATAACTCAAAGAGAAATATTAGTTGTTAAAGCACGTATGAATGAGAAGGCATATGTGAAGTCCTGTGAGTATTTTAGGAGAGACTGGTTTTACCTACTGTCAAAACACACCATGTTGTGTGTCTGATGTAAGTTTGAACAAGAATTAATGAGACAAAGGATCTAGTCAGAGAATTCTGTGACAAGTTAATGACAGGATATAAAGACTACAATAGATTAAAAATAACAAGGAACGCATTGACCTTAATAACTCCCATTAGGAATTTATTTAATTATCGAGATTAATTCCTGAACGCGTGTGTGAGTGTGTTTCAGGAATTAATCATAATCTTATATACACACACGCACACACGCTCATGTGTGTGTGTATTCTATAATGGACACACAGACAAAGCTTTAGGTTTTTTGTTACTTAAAAAAATGTAACATGCAGCTCTGTCTCAGAGTAACATATCATTTTTTCACAAAAGCAGAATATGAGGTTCAAGCTGCATTTTGCATGACGTTGTTTGTCACGTTTAATTTTCCAGCATACAATACAATAGCTTATATACAGTAACTGCAGTTGAACAGGGGTGAGGGAACACAAAAAAATCTGGCTTAAACCTAGCTTGAGGAAAAGGGGTCGATTAGACTTGGTACGCTTTGGGGCTAACAAGATAGCATCTCCCATTTGCAGATGTTTTACTTAATTAGTTAGGCCTATGAACACTGACACCTCCAGAAGGCTAAAGAGTAAATTCTCAGTCAGGATTTACTGCCAGAATTTACTCCCACAACCAGCCCCCTCTGTTTCTGCTTTCAGACCTACTCTGAGCTACACTACTCACAAAAGAGTTTTTTTTAAAGGCATACCAAATAAATCAAACCAAGTCCTGAATTCACTGCAGCCCTCTCGCCCTGGGCAACAGCAGAAAGTGTGTCCTCATGACCAATGCCTCTTGCTGTACATTTCTACACTAGTATGTGCACAAGTCCACTTTCTTCAAGGGTAAAGTTGCTGAAGTGTACTGGGTTTTCTCAACTTTAGTAAGCATACAGTACGTGACAACAGCAAGGTTACAGGGGCACAAAGACTTGTGTTGGACTTTGCCCTTTTCAACATGCTTTTCTATTGATTTTCACAACTAAAACAACAACAATAACAACAGTTCATTTCCATATACAGAATATATAGTAGTAAATGGTCCAGGAAACTACATACAGCTACAGCATTCATAGTCTCTAGAGCAGAGAAATATTAAACATTGGTGTTGCACATGAACAAAACAGTCCCTCAGCTCAGTCAATTATATTGATGCCAAACAAAAAAATGTGTTTCCCGCCAATACAGTATCAACTTCTCTAAAGTGGTAGTGTCAGATATCAGATCCACGGTTGAACAGCAGGTGAATCATCCACAATCCACAACTTGTCATTATAGCCTTCCTAGCGAGCGAGTACCACACTTTTACAAAGGTCCTTAGAAGATTGGCATGTGTGAATTGAAAGACCAGTGCTTTTAATTGCAACCCTATCACAACAGAGCTGCATACATCTCACATGCTGTGCATCTGCATCCAGCAGATGTGCATAATAACGAAGTTGCTGAAAATCTAAGTGACAGGGCAATATCCTTCAGGGAATACAGGTCAGCTTTCCAATATGCCCTCCCATTACTGTAAAGGTTGTTGTTGGTGGTTGGCTGAAACTGTCCATCTCAATCATGTCTCTCTCTTTCTTCTCTCCACAGGGTGTTCATCTCCAATCTGCAGAAGGAAATTGAAAAGCAGACGGGATATCGCTCGTCTCGGAAGCGGAGGTCAGAGTCTCGATATGAGACTATGAGGTGTACCACTCCCTTAATGAGGTAAGGTGTTAAGTGCATCCTCCCTCTTCCATCACTGTCATTGTCATGTATAAGCACAAACAACACCAGATGCTGGCTCGGGCACTTAACAACTTTAGGATGTTTATATTCCCAGACCGAGAAGGACTCTTTGAGATGTGTATTGGCATTCAGGCTTTTTGAACATTAATCTGTCAGTTGCGACGAAACAGCTTGGACCCCATGCATTCCACACACAGATAGGAGGACCAACAAGTAGGAAGCCCAACAAACCCTTCACTACCCAGCACTTTGAACCTCTCATTCACAGAGGAACCTAAACACATGCACGCACACGCACACACACACACACACACACACACACACACACACACACACACACACACACACACACACACACACACACACACACACACACACACACACACACACACACACACACACACACACACACACACACACAGACACACACGCTCACACGCACACGCGCACACACACGTGTGCGAGCGCACACACGCTCGTGCACACACACAAACACAGAGCCCAGACAGCCACTCTGTAAAGCCTCAAAGAATTGTAATCTCAAGTCTGCATTCAATTGATTGGTGAAAAAGCAAATCTATTCAGTCTGTAAAATGTCTGTGAAGATGTCCTCAAGAGACCTTGCACTGTGTGGGTTCCCTCCTCAGATCCAGAACTGGATGTTGGAGATGAACCGGACCCATCCTCACCTAGTAGACATGTTCTCTATAGGGAGGTCCTATGAAGGGAGACCCCTCTATGTGCTTCAGGTAAAAATGGTGTGGATGTGTGTGCGTGCGTGTGTGCGTGCATGCATGCATTTGTGTGTACATCTGCACAAATGTGTTAATTTCGTTGCTGTCCGGCAGAAACCAGCTAACTCCATTTTGACGCTTTTGCATTTATTTCCATAAATCAGGGCCATTGAACATCCTTTACATCTGTGTGTTGGTAAAAAAATTATTGAACCAATGAAAAGCATTAAAAAGCGCTTCTGACAAAACCAGCTAACTCCACTGGATCCTCAAACTTTCTGCTAAACCAACTAACTGCACTGGAGTTAGCTGGTTTTGCTGAGTCCAGGCTCCACCCCCTTTTGACCTCCAACCTCATTGTGTTCTTGCAGGTCCATTCAGCTGTTCTTATCAATGATGAACAAAACCTCCTAACTCCACTTTTTTTCCATTTCCTGAAAAATAAACATTTTGGAGTTAGCTGGTTTCTGCCAGACAGCAGAGATATGGTATCAACCTGACGGACACTGCTTTTGTCTCCTGTCAGCTAGGAAAGAGAAGTCGCCCGCACAAGAAGGCCGTGTGGATAGACTGTGGCGTACACGCCAGGGAGTGGATAGGACCTGCCTTCTGCCAGTGGTTCGTCAAAGAGGTATCCACCTTGTTTGCTCTGGTCTTGTGCTAGCGCATACGCTACTAAAACACAGTGTTTGAGTTTTTAAGAGCTTGTTTGGACCATAATCACTGAATGCATGTTGCTTGGTCTCAACATGAACATTCTTTGCATCGCTGAACACAGCCTGAATAGTGATCAGTAGCAAGCACTCTATCCTCTGCTATCTCTAAGGCAGGGTCTTCAACAGGGGGTCCGGTACCCCTAGGGGGTCCTCAGAGTTACTGCAGGGGGGCCGCCAAATCTTTGTGCGATAGTTACTTTTTTTTTCTATTCTGAGAGGAATATTAGCCGAAAATAGCAGACCTACAAGCTCACAACGCCTCGCGCTGCGAGGCGTTGTGAGCTTGTAGATCGGCTATTTTCAGCAAAGAGGTTTGGTGTAGAAGGAAAAAGGAGCAAACCGGGTACAGAGCCAAAGGTCAAGTTTACTTAGTGTTAAGGGTTTAAGTGGTTAAATGTCTGAAATAAACAAAAAACATTGATTTACACAACGCTGATGATAGTCAATGGAGCCATCTATGAATTTGATCAAAAGAGTTTAATCTGCAACACAATTGTATACAATGTAGTAGGGGTCCCTGCTTCATCTCTCTCTCTGCTAAGGGGTCCTTGGCCTGAAAAACTTTGAAGACCCCTGCTCTAAGGGAACATATGTTTGAATTTAGATGTAATTCACTACAGCCATAAGCATCTTAATTAAGAACCTCTGGGTAGAGCAGTACCAGGCCAGAGCTTAGAAGTAATTGTAAATACACGTCTTTGTTTTATCCTGCTTGTGTGGAGTTTTGCTGTTTAACTCATGTTACAGGGAAGAAGATGAACTCCCTCCACTTGTACAACAATCCAATTGTGTTTCCACAGTTGGTTCTAAAAATATTCTTTTGTGAGACTGGTCTTACTAGTCTCACAAAAGGAATATTTTTAGAAACAACCGTGTAGATTTTTTTTTCTCCCACGCTACACCTATTAGTTAAAAATAGGTATCCTGTAGCAAAATGTATTACGTTTGATGGACAATAAAGCAATTCAAAGTGCTTTTAGACAGAACATCAAAAGCATTAAGACAAAGTACAAAAAACTAAAATAAATTAAATTTAAATACAACTAAAATAAAAGAATTATTAAAGAGTGAGAGAATAGAATGTAGAAATAAACAAAAATAAATTAATAATCAATAGCGTCAATAATAGGCAGCAGCAAACACAAAAGTATTTTGCTTTGATTTAAAGGTTCTGAGAGTTGTAGCAGACCACGTTTAGTTTTGACTTTTGGTTTAGAAAGGAGACCTGTCCCAGATGAACTGAGAGGTTTGAATGGTTCATAACTTAGCAGAATATCAGAAATGTATTTTGGCCCTAAACCATTCAGTACTTTATAAATCAACAATAGTATTTTAAAATAAATCCTTTGACACACAAGAAGCCAGTGTAAAGATCTGAAATTGGAGTGATATGATCGAGTTTCTTGGTATTAGTAAGGACCACTGCACTGCAGCTGTCTGATCGATTTGTTTAGGGAGACCTGTTGTGAATTTGTACTTCCATGTACTGTTATGTACTGTCATGTACTATTCTCATGTCTTTCTAAATAAACTACATCAATAAAGACACCGTTACAGTAGTTGAGTCTACTCAATATAAATTCAACGACAGGTTTTTCCAAATCCTGCTGAGACATAAGTCCTTTCATCCTTGGCATATTCTTAAGGTGATAATAGGCTGACTTTGTAATTGTCTTAATGTGGCTGTTGAATTCCGGTGAAATTACTGCTCATGACAGTAAAGAATGGGAGGAATGTAAGATCAGCAAGAGAAAAATAGAAGGGGTAGAGTGAGATAGCCTACAGTCAGTATTTATGAAATCAAAAGAAGGGAATGACAATTAAAACAATCCATTTATGAGAGACCCTAGTGACAGTGTCTTACAATCTGAGTACACAGTAATGTAGTTACTCAGATTGGCCACTGGAGGTCAGGGTGCTTTGTCTGTTGAAAACCACCCAGGCTCATTAACCTTGGCCTGTGTCTAATTACAGAGAAGGAATTAGTAGTATTACCCTGCTGCCAAGATCTCCTCTCTCCAATCCTCCTTTATAGTCTGAGTATTAACTGTCGTCGTGTGTCTAATGAACTGTGGCTGACGAAACCCTTAGCACACATTTTAATGTGGTGGTAAAATCTGATAAAATCTCTGAAGTTGGTTTGTCTTTTGCGAAGTTAAAATACTGTTGGATTGCAGTTTGAATGAGTGCATTGTGTGATCTTACTGTTGTAGGCTCTCAACTCGTACCAGTACGACCCCGGGATGAGAAGACTAATGAACCAACTTAACTTCTACATCATGCCCGTCTTCAATGTGGATGGCTACCACTTCAGCTGGACAACAGTACTGTAACTTTATCTCCACTATATGCACTTCACATTTCCCCCTTATAATCGATCAAGCTGAGTTGATTCTAATGTGTGCCGATATTCCTTAGGACCGGTTCTGGAGGAAAACGCGGTCCAAAAACCACAAGTATCACTGCCGAGGGGTGGACGCTAACAGGAACTGGAAAGTAAAGTGGTGTGGTGAGTTTGATTAAAAAATGTTTACTTGATGGTATGAAAGTGAATGAAATCAATTAAAAAATACTGTCAGGAATATTGTTTCTTGCTCATTAAATAGGCTTTAAGTAACTGCTTTTGTTTATTTATTAACTTAACTATTAAATTAACTTATTTTCATCTCACTTCCCCGGCACTCACCCTCACATAAACAACAACATATACACATACAAACACACATATAATCCCATGCTTCTCTACAATGCATCCCTTGTTGTCTGTGGGGTCTCCTGGGTCTAATGAGTGTAACCTGGATGTAAATGCCTGTGTGATGATGATGATGACGGCGGTCTGTAAAGTCCTCATCACTATGGGGGAGATCGCCCTGAGAGAGTAGGAGAGATAGTAATGATAGTAAAAAATAGGCAGAGACTGCGACAGAGAGGGGAAGTGGAGGCGGGAAGGAGAGAGAGGAAAAGAAGAGGACGAAGATGAGAGAAAGAGAGATGATGAAAGAAAAGAAAAGTGATGTTGAAAGAGCAAAGTGGCAATATCAAAATAATCATTTGACGATATTGTGATATGCCTTAATGTTTGCAAAGTTACACAGTAAACAATCAATTTATGCTCACAGTAACTGCATGTTAATGTTAGTTTTTTGTCAACAAAACTGTTCTTCAGATGTGTTGAACTAACACTTTATATCTCATCTTTCGCAATGCAAGTGTTCGAATGCAATTGAGTTTAATTTGCATCACAACAATCAGACAACAGAATTGTGTATTATTATGATATCATTGTCATATCACCACGATACGATTCCACTGTGAGTCGATAAAACACAACATTGAATTATCTCCCAGCCATACACCCCCCAAAAGATAAAGTACCTTGCAGTTTACCTTCTCTTGCCTTGTGCTACTTTCCCTAACTCCCTCGTACCTGTTGTCTTCTGAAGACCATAAGGAACAGCTGTTCTCCAAGGAGACCCCCTGGAGGAAGAAATTAAACACATAGTCTGCAAAACTCTGACTGAGTATTCATTAAAGATTGCTCAAACAAGAATGATTACAGAGCAGCACTGTGTATTCACTGCTACAGCACGCAAAGGACGGGAAGCAACACATCTGGCAGTGATATGTATATGTGGAGCACAGAGAAAGATATTTCCACAAATGATGCTGAAACCCATAAAAATGTTATTATCTACAGAATGTGGTCCTGATAACAACGCCATTTTACGACTGCAGTTTATAATGAAACACTGTCTCTTGGGATCCATTTTGGATTTGCATAGGATAAGAAATGTCCAGTCTAATGTTAAATGTTTTATGTTGTTAATATTGTTGACAATTAACTGAGGGTATTGTCCACCATGTGGTTTGTTCTATTTATAGATATGGCTAATTCCTTGATGATTTTCATATGCAACATTAATCTAACCTAATATTTATGGCTGGTGATTTCCTGTGTGAGCTAATCCTTTAAATTTTGATCAAGCCTGGTATTGCCTGCGGGTTGCTGCAATGTCTTATATTTCATGTTTGTTTTCAAATCATTCATTTACATTATTCAAGGCAACAGACAATGATGTTGGCTGTTCTAAGCTTTGGTTAGCCTGGAAACCAGACGAATCTGCCATTGCAGTGATATTAGTCTGGCCATGCCAGGCTAAGCTTTGGTGTCTTCAAAAGTCACCAGAAATGTATTCAGAATAATTTATTGACATTGGACATATAACAACTCGATTGTAGTCTTTGATTTCAAATTTCTAATGTAATTTTAATATCTAAATTATACTTTGTCACTTGGCCATGATGCTCACTATAATTAACAGATTTTCGGTCACAACGTCACAGCTCTACGACAAAACATAAATGGGGATAGTAGTTCATCTCCCTCCTCTCCTACAGATGAAGGTGCCTCTACTCATCCCTGTGATGACACCTACTGCGGGCCTTATGCAGAGTCTGAACCTGAAGTCAAGGCTGTTGCCAATTTCCTGCGGAAGCACAAGAAACGTGTGAAAGCCTACATATCCATCCATGCCTACGCCCAGATGCTACTCTATCCGTACTCCTACAAGTACGCCACCATCCCTAATTTCAGTTGTGTGGTAAGGGATTTGTTATTACCTAAGAACTAATCAACCAATAAGTTAATTTAATAAGCCAATTATCAATTCTTGATTTAAGGGGAATTCTATTCCAGTATCAGTGAATAACGAGAGCTTCAATGTCCTTCTGAAAGATTGTGTTGTTAACCAAAACCATCTAGTAGAAAGGTTGTTTTCATAAGCAATCATTTCTCAAAGGTTGCACCTATAAATTACTGATAGTATAAAATCATAACAAATTATGGTACTTTTTAAAGCAGTTTAGATAAACTCAAGTACTTGCTAGATGGAAATGATAACTACTCTAACTCTAATACTGACATTACCATTTTTTAGATTGAGGAAATAATTAATAACTAAATGACTAACTGGCCATATGCTTTTCTCTGTGCAGGAATCAGCAGCTCATGATGCAGTGACAGCCCTGTACTCTGCCTATGGAGTGAGATATAGATACGGACCTGCCTCCACAACCCTGTGTAAATGTCACACTTTCAATATCCAATTTGTCTCTTGACACGCAAAAGTATTTATCTCTGAAATTGTCTCAGCATAGATCTGTGGTAGTTGATCATGCAGTGAATAAATATTTGACATTTACAATACAATCAAGGTTAACAATCTAGGTATTTATCAGGGCTAGGCTTGTGCACTCATTGTGGTGAAAGTTGTGCTGATGTGAGCCAAGTAAATGCCTAATCTTTAATGCTAATAGGAAAAGTACGTTCTAGGACCACCTAAAAAAATCAAGCTTCTTGTTTACAGTGATTTTGGTCAAAATACAATAACAATTCTACGCACTTTAATTCCTTGTCTTTCTATATCCTCCAGATGTGAGCTCGGGCAGCTCTATGGACTGGGCCTACAGGAACGGGATCCCGTATGCCTTTGCTTTCGAGCTGAGAGACACAGGATACTTTGGCTTCCTCCTGCCTGAAGCTCTTATCAACCCAACCTGCACAGAGACCATGAGGGCTGTGAAGGCCATTGCATCAGGCTTGCTGAAGAAGTGTGACGTCGACAGAGCCAGATTCCCATATATATGATCATACAGCAAGGTCACTGAAGCTCTACTCTGTCAGCTGCACTTATCTTGACACCTCTGTGTGGCGCGGTGGCTCTGTATTCTCCCAGATGCTCTCAGGGTATAAGAATTGAAAAGGACTTGGCCTGGTTGAGTCTTTATTTAACCACATGAACCCTAGCGTACCTATTCTGGGCATTTAGAAAAAGGCCAACATTCAGCGAAAATAGTCAATCTACAAGCTCACAACGCATGATGCGTTGTGAGCTTGTAGATACGAAGAGATTTGTTGAGGAGGTAAAAAAGAGGGAGTTAAATACAGACCCCTGGGGGATCCTGATCAGCAAAGTATATAAGTAGGGTTGAAGTGGTTACGGTTGTACCATTTCCTTTTCAGAGGAGTATGATAGGAACAAACAGCGGTGGGTGGTGGACTGGTGGTGTGTTATTGTGCCAAAATGTTACTAAGATCCTTAAAACGATCTCTCTGTGTGTATACATTGAGTGGTACGGCTAGAGAATGGGACAAAGTACTTTTTAAAATGTACTGCGTCAAAGTTCAACTGAGCTGTTGACAACCAATGGTGGCCATGTAAGCACTTGAATGCAGATTTAACTGATCTATTTTGTCATGGTGTGACAGCACTTTTCTATAAGGAATGATCTAAGATGTCATTGTCTTCCAAAGGTGCATTATGTTACCAAGGACCTTTTCAAAAGGTCTAACTGTAGCCATTTTCACAATTACAATGAATTCTGTTTTTTTTTCACTTTGTCTTATTTTGAATTGCTCTCTTGCGTATTTGTTCTGATTTTTTTTTAAAGCAGCTACAGTTCATCTGTGTAGCGGTGCCTTTATTACTGCAACAACCTGATCATCTACAGTAGGGATTGTCTTCAGTTGAAATATTTTGGTGTGATTTCCCTTTTGTGTCTGTCTGAATTGTGTCAATATATTGTATGCCTAATTTTGTATAATAATTCAGGTATGAATCAATGAAAATGTCAAAGCAATGTTTACTTTTGATAGCCAATGTACAGGACTTTGTTTTTGTTTTTTTTTACAGATTTTAATAAATGTTATGTAAAACCTTTTTATCCTACCTTTTCATGTACTTATAGTCAGCTGGAGTAAGAGAGAATATGTGTGCGTTCACAAGAGGGAGGACAGTGGAACGGTGAGGATGCAAGGAGTAGAGGTGGTGAAGGTTTCAATACCTGGAGTGAACTATCTAGGTAATGCATGCAGGGTGGAACGGATGGAGGAAAGTGTTGGGAGTATAAATATGTCAATCTCACATATGCAGCTTGAGTTAAGTTATTATATTGTGTATACCACCAGTTGACACGTATTAGATATTATCACCATGCTTTATTTGAACACATGCAGACAAAAGCTTGTTTTTCTAAATGTCAGATATACATTACTTTTGCTATTTGTAAGCAAATCACAGCCTTTAGCTCAAAGCTTGGATCAAATAGCTTTGATCCACATCTTTTTGTTTCTTCCCTGATAAACAGTATTTTGTTTCTTGACAGTTACACAGGCCAGACACAGTGTTGTTTGTAACTCTCCAGGGCCTTACACAACACAGCCTGATTGCAAACAACAAACTGAACCAAAATAAATGAATACGAACAGGTTTTATTTTGGCCTCCCCTCCTGTCTTGGTTGCCAAGCAAAGAAAAGAGTTAACTGAAGTATAATTTCCTATTGATATTGTAATGTAATAAACATTTTATTTCACATTTCTTTTAAAATTAAATCCAAAGAAAACAATATAATTGGTAGAGGCCCTCGACCTATTCACTTATCGTACAATAAATCGATCTGTTACACATTGTCAAATGGGAAGTGCTAGAGATGCCTGAGTCACAGCTAAGGGTTATAGACTTAGAAATACTTGTTTTCCTCTGCAGCTGCACTAAATGAGGACCTGGACAAAAAGTTTAACAGAAAATTTGCATTTTCTTTAGGAACAAAAAATTACGAAATGAGACAAGTGTCTCTCATTCTTATGTATATGCTTGCCTCATACCTTTTGCACATTTGATTGACATTGCCATCTAAGACAAGACCCTAACCCCAAGTCTTATTTTCATTACATATTTTTTAATAATAATAGTAATAATACAAAATATATGTATTATTATTATTAGCCTACTTCTTTCTTTTATTGTACAATTATGTTAGCACAATTTTGGTGGAACAAGTCCCATCTACATTCCGCTGCTTGTACTTGTATGTAAGAGACAAATAAAACCTTTTGAGGGAACGTAAGGCTGATGGAACATAGGGCTGACGCTGACCCCTATATGACAGTGGTACATTTGTTTTTCGAAGGTTGGATGTTGAATTGAAAAGGGGCCTAATTAACAAATTCCACATCTAAATTCTACCAGAGGCACCCCCGGGGTTTGTTCACTTGGTATCGGATGGCTTTGTTGTATTGATTCTGCCCTCAGAGATCCAAAACATGCTGAGGTAGTTGAGATATTTTCCTCTCCTTTCATTGATTCCCTTTCAAACCAGGGCATTTGTTGCTTGTGAACTTGTTCAGTGTCAGTGAAGTCCAAACATCCATTTTTTATTTTATAGTTTTATAGTTTATTTCGGTCAGATGTCATGTTAGTGAGTCAAATCATATTTTACAGGTTTGGACTACCTGCTGTCAACGGACTACAAAGGAATATGGTTTACCATTCTTACAATGATAACGGGTACAAAGAAGTTCTGGTATCAACGATTGGCAGTCAGCTGCACCCTATAAGTGGCACAGTCTTATCTGTGGCCGTTGTCCCTGTGGACACGGACTTATCAACAACTGTCTGTCAGTTCCATTCCCCACTGAGGAGCTACGTCTGACACTGCTGGCCAGAATAAAGATGTCAGAACACAGGCCATGGTTGCAGCCCGGTGACCATGACATGATGAGCAAAGATAGGATTCACAAGGATACATAGTAATAAACCGATGCTCTAGTGGAGGCAAGGTTTTGCCGGGGCCCAGAACAGAACATTGACTTCAACAGCCTTTTTTTATATGATGTATTATGTCTGTTAAAATTCTGTGCGGATTCCTTTGGGCACCCCTTGGGCCCTGGGTCTGAGTGAGACAACTATTCTGATTGATCCCCAGTAATGGCAGCCATGAGAATAGAAGCATGTTGCTAATAGGATATTGATGTTTTCACTTCTTTCATTGTAGTTATGAAAGTTAAAATGATTTGAATACTGTACTATGCTATTCTGTGCTAGACTGTGCCAGGGCATTTGGTGAAAAAGGAAGGCAATTATAAAAGGATATAGTTAAAGTCACATTAATATCAGCTAAGATACTAATACAAAATGGAAAGAATAAAATAAAAATAAAATAAATTTGAATACAGACAAAAATAAAACTCAGCAAGATGTGGATCTGGGGGACTTCAAAGAAAAATATTACAGCACAGTATATTCCAATACCAAAAAAAAGAGAAAGAAACAAATGGTCATGGACCGTTTATGTCGCTACTGGTGTGGTGTGTCTCTCAATATTCTGGAGAGGTACTTCATGAACCATGTCATAATGACCTTTTACAACTGTTGTTCCTCATTATAAAGTTCTTAGAGATGATGCAGCTCCCTCCATAAATATTGTCTCTAAGAATGTTTGCAGCCACAGTCCATCTTTCAGTACCTGCCTCTTTCCTTTTAACTTTTATTTGACATATGCTGCTACTTTTACTGCAGGATTTAGAAGTGATGTAACTGGTAGGCTAATCAAGGCAAACAGTCCATTTTCCCCTAAGGAAAACATGCCACCATGTGTCAAATAGCATGGTTTTCTTGGTTACATTTTTTGTTGGGACTTTCCTAACTGACATACTGTAAGCTCTGCTGTATGCTCTTGAGTCATATCTTAGCCAAAGCAAAACTATTGTATGATAAGCTTTGGGAGTATTAGGGTGAATGGGGAGTAAGTCATTGTTGTTACACATGACAACAATGTATCTTGAATCTTACATTTCAATATCACAGTTTTGAAATGCAATGTTCCATTAAAATACTCTGCTGTGGCTCATTAGGTTGTGATATAGAACTACAATCATGACAGCCTCTCTCTCTCTCTCTCTCTCTCTCTCTCTCTCTCTCTCTCTCTCTCTCCCTCTCTCTCTCTGCCTCACACCCTCCCTCTCTCTCTCTCTCTGCCTCACACTGCAGCCGTTCGGCTCTTAACGTACGTGACGTCGTTTCCTCTCCTTCCAACATGGCGCAGGCAGGTTGCTAATGGAAATCTGAGGGATTTACCCCCGTACCTTCTGTGTTTATTTATGTTCGTCTGTTCAGAGGGACAGTGCGTGGAGTGACATTCACAAAGGAATATACCTTATTGGAGAGACGGTCGCGGTCATTACAAGGGACACACATACACCTCCTCGGCCCGATCCCGGTGCGACATGCATGAGGGCAAAAAGACCAAAAACATGTTCCTCACCAGAGCTCTGGAGAAGATCCTCGCCGACAAGGAGGTCAAAAAGGCTCATCATTCTCAACTGCGCAAAGCCTGCGAGGTGGCATTGGGTAAGTTTATGTTATTATTGTTGTTCTTTGCAGTATTATTTATTGATTCAGACACGTCATATACTAGCCCTGGTCCAGAGCGTTGGCGAGTTCTCTCTAACGCTCTGCCAGGCGCGCTGCTCCGCTCATAGACCGAAAGTCTTTAGTAAAGAATAAACAAAACTATTTAGCTATTCACCAAAACAAAGGCAGTTTTGTGTTGTTGAAAGTCTATTCTCCAGGGTGGGAAGCCTCTCAGGCCCTCACCTTCTTCTCTGTATAATACATGTTGGGCAGTAAAATAAAATATGTCCAGACGGAAATGATTTTGTGTACTCCACTGCGCCCTCTACAGATCTGGTCAATGGTAATTTATATTGACCAGATCTGTAGAGGGCGCAGGTGAGTAAATACAATAATTTCCCGTCTGGTGGACATATTTTATTTTCTGCCCAAAAAGTGTATTATACAGAGAAGGTGGGGTCCCGAGAGGCTTCCCACCCTGTAGAATAGACTTTCAACAACACAAAACAACCTTTGTTTAGATGAGTAGCGAAATAGCTTTGTTTGTTTTGACTGAAGACGGAGACCTCGCACGGCAGTGGCATTTTCGGCCTATGAGCAGAGCAGGGCGTATTGCAGAGCGTCAGAGAGAACTCGCTAACGCTCTGGACCAGAGCTACCCGTAATGTGTGTCAGTGTCGCATCATCAACATCCTGGTGTTTAGTAATATATTTAGATTTTTGTCGACTAGACGACTAACAATGCATTGTTTTATGTGTCGGAGGGGAAATCGTTGTTTAATCTATGTATAGTGTGACATGATTGCGTGAAGTACGGAAATGGTGCAAAAGGGGTGTTGGGCAGTGGTGGAAAGTAACTAAGTACATATACTCAAGTACTGTACTTAAGTACAATTGTGAGGTAATTTTTTACTTTACTGGAGTATTTCCAATTTTCAGTACTTTTACTTTTACTCCACTACATCTCAGAGGCAAATATTGTACTTTTATCCACTACAATTATTGGACAACTTTAGTTAGGCTAGTTACTTTGTAGATTTGGATTGTTATTACAAAACATACATTAACCACCTCAGCCCTCAGCCCTATCTACAAGCTCATAATGCGTCGCACGTTGTGAGCTTGTAGAACTACTATTTTCAAATTATTTTATACATTTTGAAAACATGAAATGGAAGATTTCTTGATAATGAGTACTTTTACTGTCGGTACTTATGAAGTACATTTTGATGCCAATACGTTTACTCAAGTAAATTCTGAATACCAGACTTGCACTTGTAACAAGAGTATTTCTGCATTGTAGTACTGATACTTTTACTCAAGTAAAAAACCTTGAGTACTTATTCCACCACTGGTATTGGGTGGTTTGCTACATTGTAGCAATATTGCTGCTTCGTAACTGTAACGAGGTTGGTTACAAAGTTACGTTGACGTTCCACACACTACACGTCCAGTGAATGACACGCAAATCGACTACTAATAGGCGATACATCCGTTACACAGTCGCGAGTATTAATTCAATCACAGCTATATGATGCTATCTATGTAAACGTAAAGTGGTTGCCTAGTTTCCTGGTGGAAATGAAGCTCTGCCCGTATAGGAAGGGAGTGGTGGTGATGGAGAGGGATACAGGAGAGGTGGGCACTAGGGACATCAATTTTGTCTAAAATGTTAAAAAAAATATATATTAGAAAAATATATCAGCCTTAATTTTATCCTTCAACTTATTGTTTATGCCCCAAAATGACTGGATGTACAGGTTTTGTAGCAATTTTTAGCAATTGTAGAAATATTAGACCTTAATTGTTGAATGCTTAAGCTTGTTCTAATCATGTATACTTTACTTCACTTTACTTAAGACCATTGTTTTAATTATTAAATTGTTTAGCATTTTGTACAAAATGCATGGCCAATTTTACATTGTGGTGCCCAGATGTCCCTAGTGCCCACCTATCCGGTTACCATGGAGAGACATTGTTGTCAGTATTTTCACACACAGCTTAATCTCTGAATACCCTGATCCTATTCCTAACTAACCTTGCGTCACCAGTCTTTCCACCGTGGAGGAAAGCTGGTATTTGTTCTAGAACTAGCCGTGTGATCCGGTTTAGAAAAAAATTATCGAGGTTCCGGTGGTTGGTTCCGGGTGGTGTTAGTCACGCTACAAGTTAGAATAAAAGATGGAAATATCAAATGATTATTATTATACCAAAAGAAACAAAACGATTATACCAAATTAAAAACATTTTAAACTAGGTGATTCCGGTCGTTGGTTCCGGCTACCTGATGACGTAAAGTTATTTCCGCTTTGACCGGATCAGAAACCTGAAAATGGCATTGATCCCAGGCTAATTCCTAACTACATATCCTTCTATCCGTCTGTGAATACCCTGATCCTACGATCTATGATGGTGAGGACCTAGAAAGCCACACATCTCAGTACAGTAGCAGCAGGTGCATTGTCCGATATACAGCTTTCTTATGGTCAAATTCTTATTGGCTGGCCTAAGTGATGTGGGAGTGGCTTTATAATATAACAAAGGGAAGGGAAGTTGTACATACTATTAATTCAACAGACATTCAGGAAGGTGAACCTTGTATGTTTTGTTTTACATTCACGAGGACATATCTCTTGGTATTTCAACACTGTGTGTGTGTGTGTGTGTGTGTGTGTGTGTGTGTGTGTGTGTGTGTGTGTGTGTGTGTGTGTGTGTGTGTGTGTGTGTGTGAGTGATACACATCTGCTCATAACTAATAGGGAAGTTGTACATACTAATTCAACAGACATTCTGGAAGGTAAACCTTCTATGTTTTACCTTCACAAGGACATATCTCTTGGTATTTCAACACAGGGATGCGTGATGTGTTGTGTGTGTGATATGTGTGATACACGTATGTGATATACATGTAACTAATAGGGAAGTTGTACATACTAATTCAACAGACATTCTGGAAGGTAAACCTTGTATGTTTTACCTTCACGAGGACATATCTCTTGATATTTCAACACAGAGGGGTGTGTGTGATGTGTTGCCAGTGTTTGGCTCTGTGGTCTGGAATTGGAACACTTTGGTGTGTGTTCTGCAATGGGAGTAATTTGACACTACCACTGAAACAATGGGTCCATCTTGTATTGCAGCCAAACGGCCTACCTTTCTCTACTGTAGCTGCCCCGTAACAGAGCCCGCCTCAGAGGCATTCCAAGTCTGTGCAAACCCGCCAAGGCCATTGGATATATTTATACAGTTATCTTGTTTGTCCAAGCTCTCTCTCTAATGCATGCAAATAATGTATTCCAGACCCCAGCCCCGCACCCTGACATTTTCTTTTTAAATGAGAAGAAAACCTGTGCGTTCTGTGAGAGGTTAGTTGAGGATACTCATTGGAAGAGGTGAAGCCCCCCTCACTTGGGCTTGATTAACCCATTCAATCCGGGAAAGCATCCGCAAATGTCTTCTAAATCCTAACAGGTGTCTGAAAAACCTAATGTTTCTATATCAGTGGTTCTCAAACTTTTTCATGTCAAGGACCCCCAAAATGTATTTGGCGGCCGACCCCCATATCAAAATATTTAGTTCCGGGGACCCCCAAAAGCAAAGATTTGAGTTACAAATGTACGCTTTAGAAATGTATATATATTCAAAGATTTGCAAAAAAAAATGCTATGAGCTTCTATATCTGCTGTTTTTGAATAGCCAAAGTATAAAATAGTGGTTATATAGCTAAAATCTAAAATGACACAGATGCGTTCCCGGTCTTAATGGGTTAAAGAGCAGGATTAGTCATATATTCAGTGGGTGTCTGTGCTCTGTGGTCAGAGAAATACAGACGATACAAGGCTGCCTCAATTTACCATTAGAAAAACTAAATGGTAAATTGGTCTGCATTTCTAATGGCGTCTTTATCCAAAGCACTTTACGATGTGCATTACATTCACCCAGACGCATGCACATTCACATGCCAACGGCAGAAGCAACGATGCAAGGCCTGCCCAATCACTGGGAGCAGCTACAGTAGGTGTTCAGTGTCTTGCTCAAGGACACATCGACACGAAGCCAGGTGGAGCCGGGGGTTGGAACCAGGCAGGAACCTTACAGCCACAACCCCTGCCGCTCCTAGAGCATGGTATTCTATAGGCTAATGTTTGTTTTTTTAAGTAAAATGTGTTTATGTGAAATGTTTCAAATTGCTGAATTAAGAGTAGCTACTGTATGTAGGCAGACATAGCCATAGAGCCACATTATGCTAATACAGATTTTTAACCTATAAATGAAGCATCTGATTCTGAATGGAGCTTAAGCCATTCAATCCGGGAACGCATACATGTGTCATTTTAGATTTTTAGCTATAACCATTATTTTATACTTTGGGCTATTCAAAATTAGCAGATATACAAGCTGCCGTGCTATGAGATTGTAGATTTGCAATTCTTTTAGAAAAAAAAATGTAGGGATAAGGGAATGAAGGGAACATTTGTGTCTTCTAAATCAATTTTCTTTTGATGTTGCTATAATCTCAGTGGTTCTGAAACTTTTTTCATGTCAAAGGAACACCCAAAATGTATGTATTTGTCCGCGGACCCCCCCCATCTCAAAATATTTTGTTCCAGGGACCCCCAGACGCAAAGATTTGAAAAATCTACGTATATATTCAAAGATTTGCACACACTTTCACAATTTCTTTTTTCAAAAATGGTAGATCTACAAGCTTAATACATATGAGCTTGTGTATCTGCTATTTTTGAATAGGAAAATCAATCTTAAAAGGATCCCTGGCTAATAAACCAAATATGCCTTAATACATTATAATTGTCCTCTATAACTAAAATGTAAAATTAAAAACACCTTAAATATTTTTATTTATTTTAATAGTTCATCTTTCACTCAATAGGGGCAATGCCCGTCGCAAGTTCATGATGTCATTTGTCCATGTGTGGTCTAGAATTTATGGAATGCATGTGAAAATAAAAACAAACGTAATACTTCCTAAGGTTAATATGAGCATCAAATCAATATTTTAAATATATATTTTTTGCACATGCATACCATAAATAAAGTAGCCTAGCTCTAATACAGTAGCTCTGCATATCAAAACCGCTGGGTGACCTAGTATACTGACTCCATCCATCCATCTTCAACCGCTTATCCGGAGTCGGGTCGCGGGGGCAACAGTTCCAGCAGAGAGCTCCAGACCTTCCTCTCCTGAGCAACATTAGCAACTTCCTCCTGGGGGATCCCGAGGCGTTCCCAGGCCAGTGTGGAGATGTAATCCGCCCATCTGGTCCTTGGTCTGCCCCGGGGTCTCCTCCCAGTGGGACGTGCAGCGAGGACCTCCCTAGGGAGACGCTCGGGAGGCATCCGTACTAGATGCCCGAACCACCTAAGCTGGCTCCTTTCCAAGCGAAGGAGCAGCGACTCTACTCCGAGTCTCTCCCGGGTGACCGAACTTCTCACCCTATCTCTAAGGGAGATGCCAGCCACCCGTCTGAGAAAACTCATTTCGGCCGCTTGTACCCGCGACCTTATTCTTTCGGTCATGACCCACACTTCATGACCATAGGTGAGAGTAGGAACGAAGATTGCTCGGAAGACCGAGAGCTTTGCCTTCTGGCTCAGCTCTCTTTTCGTCACCACAGTGCGGTACAGCGACTGCAATACCGCTCCTGCTGCTCCGATTCTCCGGCTGATCTCCTGCTCCGTCCTCCCCTCACTCGTGAACAAGACCCCGAGATACTTAAACTCCTTCACCTGGGGCAAAGCCTCATTCCCTACCCGGACTGCACAATCCACCGGTTTCCTGCTGAGAACCATGGCCTCAGATTTGGAGATGCTGATTTTCATCCCAGCCGACGCACACTCGACTGCGAACCGATCCAGTGAGAGCTGAAGGTCCCGGACCGATGGTGCCATCAGGACCACATCATCCGCAAAAAGCAGTGACGCAACCCTTAGCTCACCGAACCGTATACCCTCTCCGCCACGACTTCGCCTCGAGATCCTGTCCATGAAAATCACAAACAGGATAGGTGACAAGGCGCAGCCCTGTCTGAGACCAACCCCCACTGGAAAATAATCCGACTTACTGCCGAGCACACGGACACAGCTCTCGCTTTGGGCGTACAGAGATTGGATGGCCCTCAACAAGGTCCCCCTCACCCCATATTCCCGCAGCACCTCCCACAGAAACTCCCGGGGGACCCGGTCATATGCCTTCTCCAAATCCACAAAACACATGTAGACCGGATATGCATACTCCCAGGCCCTCTCCAGGATCCCTGCCAGAGTAAAGAGTTGGTCAGTTGTTCCACGACCAGGACGGAAACCACATTGCTCCTCTTGAATCTGAGGTTCGACTATCGGCCGGACCCTCCTTTCCAGTACCTTGGCATAAACTTTCCCAGGGAGGCTGAGTAATGTGATACCTCTGTAATTGGCACACAACCTCTGGTCCCCCTTTTTGAAAAGTGGGACCACCACCCCAGTCTGCCACTCCCTCGGTACTGTCCCAGACTTCCACGCGATGTTGCAAAGACGTATCAACCAAGACAGCCCCTCAACACCCAGAGCCTTCAGCATTTCTGGACGAATCTCATCAACCCCCGGAGCTTTGCCACTGTGGAGTTGTTTAACTACCTCAGTGACTTCCTTCCGGGAGATTGACGCCGATCCCCCATCATCCTCAGGCTCTGCTCCTGTCAGGGAGGGTGGGTCTGATGTCATTGGGTTTAGGAGTTCCTCAAAGTGTTCCTTCCACCTCCCTACGACTTCCTCACTTGAAGTCAGCAGAGCCCCATCCTTGCTGTATACAGCTTGGATGGTTCCCCGCTTTCCCCTCCTGAGGTGCCGTATGGTCGTCCAGAACAACTTTGGTGCCGCCCGAAAGTCCTTCTCCATGGATTCCCCGAACTCCTCCCACACCCGCTGCTTAGCCTCCGTCACAGCTGTGGCTGCCGCCCTTCGGGCCTGTCGGTACCTTGCAACTGCCTCTGGAGTCCCCTGGGATATCATACCCCGATAGGCCTCCTTCTTCAGTCGGACGGCTTCCCTGACCACCGCTGTCCACCAGGGTGTTCGAGGGTTACCGCCCCTTGAGGCACCTAAGACCTTCTGACCACAGCTCACAACCGCAGCTTTAGCAATAGAGGCTTTGAACATTGCCCATTCCTGTTCAATGCCCCCAACCTCCACAGGGATGCCAGAGAAGTCCCGCCGGAGGTGGGAGTTAAATTCCTTCCGAACAGAGGTCTCCTCCAAACGTTCCCAGTTCACCCGCACTACACGCTTGGGTTTGCCAGGTCTGTCCAGAGGCTTCCCCCGCCATCTGAACCAACTCACCACCAGATGGTGATCAGTTGACAGTTCCGCCCCTCTCTTCACCCGAGTGTCCAGAACATGCGGCCTCAGATCAGCTGATACGATTACAAAATCGATCATTGATCTTTGGCCTAGGGTACTCTGGTACCAAGTACACTTATGAGCATCCTTATGTTTGAACATGGTGTTTGTTATTGTCAGTCCATGACTAGCACAGAAATCCAATAACAAGCCACCACTCAGGTTCAGATCAGGGAGACCGTTCCTCCCAATCACGCCAGTCCAAGTATCCCCGTCATTGCCCACGTGTGCGTTGAAGTCCCCCAGCAAGACTATGGAATCCCCCACCGGAGCCCCATGCAGGACCCCATGCAGGGTATCCAAAAAGGCCGAATACTCTGAACTCTTGTTTGGCGCGTACGCACAGACAACAGTCAGAGTTTTCCCCCCATCAACCCTTAGGCGGAGGGAGGCGACTCTCTTGTCCACCGGGGTGAACCCCAACGTGATGGCACTCAGCCGGGGGCTTGTGAGTATCCCCACACCCGCCTGAGACCTCACACCCTGAGCAACTCCAGAATAAAACAAGGTCCACCCCTTGTCCAGGAGTTTGGTTCCAGAGTCCTTGCTATGTGTGGAGGCAAGCCCCACCAGGTCTAACCGGTAGCGCTCTGCCTCCCGCACCAGCTCAGGCTCCTTCCCCACCAGCGTAGTTACGTTCCACGTCCCAAAAGTCAGCCTCTGCTGCCCCTGATTGGTCCGTCTGGAACCTCTGCTGTCACTGCCACCCATCTGACAGTGCACCCGACCCCACTGGTTCCGATCGCGGGTGGTGGGCCCACGTGGCGGCGAAGATCTGCCCACGTTCCTTCTTCGGGCTGTGCCCGGCCGGGCTCCGTGGTTAGCCCGGCCACCAGGCGCTCGCTGACGAGCCCTTCCTCCGGGCCTGGCTCCAGAGGAGTATACTGACTGACTTACATAATCCCTTCAAGCTCCTGGGGCTCAGCGACATCTCTGAGAGAATGCCACTGCTGCTATATCTAGTCTTCTGGCTCTAAAAGACAGCAGCCCTGATGTCATGAGCATCCCGCATCATGGCACCAACTATTCAGAACTAGTTGTTGTTTTTAGTTACTATGCATGAGCAGGATAGTATTTTGCTCTTTTTACTCACTCCTGTTTGACATACAGCATTGTCGAGGGATTCTGGATCCATCAGGATGTTGAGGCAAACGGAGTCTGAGACACAATGTATTTCAAAGAAGTTGAGGTTTAATACACAATCTCATGGGAGAAGTGCTGTACATGATATGATACACACAGATGGGTGTTCAAGGAGTTCTCTGTCTTAACAGCAGGGATCGGACCATTTTTATACATAGATAAGAGGCCCGCGCCACAGAGACAACCTGTACTCATAACAATAAATACCAGGCCAGCATACAGTAATGTCTTTGAATATTCCAGGACATATCGCAAGGAGAAGGACAAATAACTAATAAATCTTCACTTGAAGGCAACTCCTCACACAGCTTAGTACACAAGACGTTATTCCACAGTATTTTATGTGCAAATTCATTTATTCTGTATTTTGTTGTTGATTCTTGTCTTGGCCTTCTTGACTTGTGTGTGTTTCAATATGAAATATTTTATATATATATAAAGTAAGTTGTCTGAGTAAGCTGTGCTCTCCCCCCTAGGCCCCTACATTCTAGTCCTAGCTTAACCTTCATCTTTGTTTATTGAAATGTCACTGAACAACACCATGTCGATTTTGCATGTTGCCAGAAAGAGAGTGCGTGATGGAACTGACTGTAGAAGCCCCATTGTCTTTGGATCGCACAGTAGGCTTATTTCACTTATTTGAAAGGAGCTGTCTGATAGCAGTAAATATAAAGAGCGCAGGAGCGACAGTTGACTCAAAATATGAAAGAACCTCAGGGTGTTACTGCCCACCGACTCAAGAGACTTCGTTCGAGGTTTGACTCGAGATTCTTTATTGTCATGTTGTTGAGCCAGCTAGTGTGAGATACTGTGGCAAGTGGGAGGGCTTGTCGTTTTAAAACCTACCTATCTCATATGCAAGATTTATGTCGCTTTGCAGCAGGTGACAGAATTCCTCAGGCACATAAACCAAAGCAGGCAACGTTTCCCAAACGACAGCGCTATGTTGGAAAATTAAGTCTTGCTGTAACCTTGCGAGGAGCTGAGTGCCTACGGTATCGGTACCCTGAGGGTACAGATAATGATCTGGGGGTCAGAGCATGCAGAACGTAGTAGCCTGCCTCATATCCTGTTGCCGCTGCATTCCTCATTCACCTCTTTCATTTCACACTCACATGTGAATACATATTCAGCTTGGAGTTGGAAGAGGGAAAGGCATTTAAAACAAAAAAAGGTAGAGTGGTGATGTGCAGAATCCCTGACCAGATAGAAAATCTTTCATTTGATTTACGCTGTTGCTGACTCAATTCTTAGGAAGTTAGCTTATCCTCCACAAATTATGTTCTAAAGGTCCTTACACACCGGGGCGAATTCTTCATGCGAATAAATATGTTTTTTTTTAAAACCTTATAAAGTCAATGCAAGCGTCCACATCAGTTTCGCGAAAAAGCGTCTTTTAATTATTCGGAACGAGTCCGAATTTTGCGTATATTCGCATATTCGCCGGTGTGTAAGGACCTTAAGTGTTCAAAACTTGCACTGGAATTTAGTTGTCAATATTCAATAAAGTATTTCTTCAGTACAACTCTAATATACTGTAGATCGGTATTGCCCATTCACTGCTCATTAAAGTCACAAATAAACATATTTTCAATAAGAAGCTCAATTCCAGGAGGCACGGTGGCGCAGTCGGTAGCACTGTCGCCTCACAGCTAGAAGGTCCTGGGTTCGATTCCCGCCGGGGACGCTGTGGGCGCTGGGGGCGTGTCTTCTCCTCCGCGTCATCAGCGCCCATACCCTAGGTGGGGTTGGCGAAAGGGCCTACTCTGTGTGGAGTTTGCATGTTCTCCCCGTGTCTCCTAGGGTAGTTAATACCCTCACAAAAACATGTAGTAATCCTGGTCACTATACCGCCTCCCCCATGACAGCCGGGGCGCCTGATGGAGGGGAAGGGAACTGGTTGGAATAACGTGTTCCTTCCACGCGCTACGTCCAACCAGGGAAACTCCCCCCTGTCAGGTGACAAGAAGGTCAGTTGGCTCTCATGCCTGAAGGAAGCATGAGCTCGGCCCTGGCCTCCCTACTGTGGGGTGACCAGTAATACTGGTGTAGGGCTGGTGTAGCGCCCAGGATCACTTAGGAAATTGGCACCGGGTGAAAAAAATGGGTTACAAAAATCGCGGGATAAAAATTAATTAAAAAAAAAAAAAGAAGCTCAATTCCATGTTTTTTCACTCAACAGGAAACAAACCAACATACAGTATAAGTGTATACAAGGTATCTACACATTTCTAAAGTGACAATGTAAGGACTTTTAAGACCTTTTTAACTCACTGAAAATGAGGCAAAATTGTGAAAATACATGCTCACGTTGTGAGCATACATGTAGATCAGCTATGTTCACAAAATGTATTTGTGGAACAGATCGAGTCAAACTAAATTAAATGCCTCAACTCCTACAATTCCAAGTGCTTGTCAAGGTGAGAAAAAGAGTGTCCTTTGATATTGAAGTTTCTTTATGCAGGAAGTTTGTATGAGGCAGGCTTCTGTGTTGTCAGCATGCTCTGATCTACAAGCTAATGGCGCAGCTTTGATTAGGAAAATAAGAAAATAGTCATTTAGGTATTCCTGTGTGTTCTGTGCATGGTTCCCTGGTACCGAAGAGTAGTGGACACAGGCTGGCACAGTGAAAGTGTTTCCAAATTTCGTATCAATTAAAGATTTTTTGGTTTTATGTTTGAGCAACTGGCTGATTTACAAGTGTTTGGGAAGATACAATATTAGAAAAAATCTTTCTTTCATGAATGAAGTTGAGAGTTAGACCATCATTCAGCCTGGGACGCTATTTAATGATTGAATGAAACGTGACTGTGTAAAAGCTAGTGGATGGAGATGGAGTATTTATTTTCTCTTTGATATGATGGACAAACTCTACTTAAAACTCAAACATTCACTTGTAAAATATGCAAGTGAGAATGCTCTCTTTGATGTGAAGGACAAATTGCACTGAAAATTTCATCGGTTGTGCTATTTTATCTCTAGCTGTTTTGTTATGAAAAGCAGTTTGTACTTTTAATTTTGATACTTAACTCTTAAATGTATCTTTCCTGTTCTACCTCGGATTTGATCCCGGGTCTCCTGCGTGCGAGTGCTGAAATATTCACCACTGAGCTAACAGAGCCTGCCTACTTGCTCAGGGGAGAAATAGAATTTTGACCTTCAGGTCAAAATTCATGTAAACCAGAAACAGGATCATGTCAAAGGTCATGTCAAACCAGACAACAGGATCTAAATGTCTCAATAGAAGAGCAGGGAGACCAAATATAACCACCCCAATTGTATTAGTTAAATTGTATTAACATACTCTACCATACAGATTGGACAAAATCAAATTCAATTAAAAAGTACATTTTAACATTAAATACTTTTTATACTTTAGGATTATAGATGTGATTTTCTTGTGATTTGTAACTTTTTTTTATATACATACTGTTTCAAGTTAACAGTATGTATATTATATATACACACTGTTATCTTGAAAGTTGTTTTTTATTTCATGCACTGTGCAGATTCCAAAATGGTTTAAATGGCATATGTGTGGTTTCTGGTTTTCTAGATATGAAAGAATATACAGAACAAACAAATTGACCACATGCTTTACAGTAACATCAAACATAAACTCACTTACACATGAACAAACTCTACTAAAACATGTATGAAACACAGAAACAAAACAACAGAACTTGCATATTATATAAACCGTTTTTAATGGAAGCACACACTAGAGAAAGGTAATAGCTGCACTAACTCTGAACTAAGACACTAAAAATGACCCCTCACTAACACATTCTAACAGTCAGGTGCAAGCAGTTTACAATCGCAACCGGTGCAATGAATTTAGCAATGTCTACTGTCCAATCAATGCATCAGTAGAGAAAAACCCAAGAAACAACCATCTTAGAAAAGGCAAAAAATAATAATAAAACGTATAGGGCTTAGGGAATCTTCTTAACACATCCATATAGTATAATAATGTTTTAAATTAATTGCTTCTTGATTATTTGATTAATTTAAAAAGTAATCGATTGAATAATTGCTACAAAAATGATTGATAGTTACAGCCCTAGTCCTATAAAAGTAATTTTTTAGGCAATTATTTTGTGTGTAGACTCACCCTTCACTCTGAAAGGAATTTAATCAACAACATTCTTGTCATGTTTAAAGTTAATGAGCCTGCTGTTACACTAAAATATTGGTAATCCCATCTTCCCTCTTTTCCCCCCCCCTATTTAGTATGGTTACGCAAAATCTTGAGAGTTTTTGTTTAATCCTTCCACACAAAAAGTGCTACAGTTTGCTGCATATCGACATTGGCTATATATTATTCATGTGTAGACAGCTCACAAATATTTGTGTGTATGAAGTGTGGCTGGCTGTAACGCCTGCTCTCAAGGTAGAAACATTTTCATCATTGCCATGCTATTTAGCAATCTGAAGCAAAGTAGCAAATCTTTACCTCACGGATGTGAATTTTGGTTCTGTACTGTAAAATGTTATTTGTAGCAAAGGCAAAATGACAAGCGATGTCAGTCGTCAAAGGTTGTCCTTGAGACATAACACAGCCAAGAAACACTTTTCTAGCCATGTCATTCTACCTAAATAGGAATTGTAAACTTACAGGTGTGCCTCTACGTCTATAGCCAGTAGACCCGGCTGAAGCAAGTTTTGTCTAGACTTGGACTAGGCTCTCTTTTTAACACACTGTACTGTAGGTGTTGTTTCTGCAGACGACAACGCGTGCCACTGCTATAGCGATGCAACTTAAAGGAGAATTTTGGACTAAGTTTTTCTTACCTTTTCTATGATATCTTAGGATAAATGGTACAGTAGAAAGATTTCAATCTCTAGACGAGATTGAAATCTTGAGATTTCAATCTCGTCTAGCGAGACTTCTGTTTTTTTATTTTTTTATTTTTTGGACAGTGTTCTGTCACTATGAACGTCAGATCTAAAAAAAAAAAAAAAAAGCTATTAAATATGTGATCTAGCGCAAGGCCTATCCGCGCACCTTTTAAGCTGTGGCGGACCCAGGATGGAGTTATGAAAATGTTCTACTGTACCATTCATCCTAAGATATCATAACATCATAGAAAAGGTAAGAAAAACTTAGTCCAAAATTCTCCTTTAATTATACTCGCTTTAGGAGATGAGCAATTTGCTAGCTGCTCGGGCCCTCTGTGTCTTTGGTGTTGACAGTACAGTGGGCAGATGGGAATGGTGTACCTCTGGTCATTAGGCAGTGTGGACACATATGCTCCTCCATGATAAGCTGTGCCACACAGCCAACACATGCTCACACACGATAAGAACCATAAGCGATCCAGTTTGTTAATTGAGGTTTTCGACATGACTCCCAAATGCCCCATTCCCACACACCATCACAGCTTCTCTGAATATTTTAGACATGGTAGAGACTGGGACCAATGTGTAACCCCCCCCCTCCCGCCATTGATGAATAATACTGAAACCTTTACCTTTCTATATTAATTGGACAAAGTGAAAACAGTCTTTTTCACCTGGCTTTGTATGCAGTGGAGTGGAGACGCATCGGACAGGGAATCCACTGATGTCGAAGTTGAGAAAGTATAAATGAAGATGGAGATGGCAGAGTGTCTGTAGTATTTTATGTAAACCTTTTTTTCTACAGGACACGTTCAGTGTGACGGATGGGTTTCCCCTGAAAGGCTCTTACTGTCACACACCGCATCAATGTGTTACGTCTCTGTCCTCACTGTCACCCTTGTGTCTTTAGGGCTCAAACTTAAATGCCAGTTAAGAAACTTAACTTATAAAAATGCATATGCCACCCATGGGCAGATGAATACGCAAACTCATAATGACATGCAGTGTTTATGCCTGGTTTATAGTTATGTGCGCCAGTGCCGCATATCGAAAGTAGTAGTCTTCAAGCTCACAAGTACCGCTTCACGATGCGATGCGTTATGAGCTTGTAGATCAGCAACACAATGTGCAACTAAGTATAAATCATGCATAATACTCTGCTGTAGTGTTGGTCTGTTGTGTCACCAAGGCTGACGGAATGAGGCCAAGCCCTATGTGGATTGGGCGTGGGGTGTTTGTTGTTTGGGGTACAGTTAATGTAGTGAGATAATTGGGTTCACACAGGCAAGTGTGCGAAACAGGAGAGGGAGGGCGAGAAAGGTGAGAACGTTTCGCTGGTGGTGGGAATCGCCAGGGACCACCTTTTATCGCAGCTCTTGGGCCACGATTCCTTATGATAATGATTCCTCCTTCAATATATGTTCAATTCAATTTCACTTGTTTTGACTGGCATACAAGTTTTAAAAACATGACAAATAAAAAATATAAATCACTACATTTCCCTTATGTGCAATTAGAACTAAAATGTAACATTACATATTTTTTTAATGATCAACATCTTATGCTGAATCGATTTTCTCCACCCTACACCATACCAAGCTGTGTCTGCCCAAAATATTCTACAATGTACAGTTTTGTTTTGTCCCACATTTTGTCTTTTGTTAACACTGATACCTCCATACATAATAGATCATTTCTCCACATATACTGATACTGATAGCCAGTGGAATATAAGAACAGGTGATTAATTAATCACAAACAGATGAGAGGAATGGAGAGAGCCTATACCTTCTCTTTGGCCTCTTTGTCTCTGTCCTCATTACAATTTGTGTTCATCTTAGCAGGCCTGATAAAAGGTTAGTAACATATCACCATTACTAAGGGAGATGCAGGACGGAGACGGAGAGATGCAGCTATACATTGAGGGGGAGATTGGGTGGAAGAGAATTTACTTTGAGGAATAGAATTGGGAGTCTGAAAGTAAACGGATGGGAACAAGTATTAGGGGGCTGTGGAGGGCAAGGAGAGAAAGATTCTATGCCTTCAACTCACTGAGAAGTAAAGAAAGGCAAGTTTGATGAGAGGGGACACTTTGGCTGAATGAGTTTAGGAAGGCACATAGCCTATTTTTCTTCCACCATCTAGCTATTTATCTCCAGTTTTGCCGCACAACCCAATAATAAACCTATTTGTTAGGAAAGAAAATGCAGAGCAGAGACATTAAAAATGGCAATCCATAGCAGAGACATAAAAAAGGCAAATCAAGTGCCCACTGCAGAATGTTATTTATTTATCTACTTTTTAAAAGCAAAATCCAACAGCTGAGTAATCTAGGGCTTATAGAGGCCAGGTTTTTTGTGACCGTTCAGAAAATGAGAGCCTTTTGATTCGGTCATTGGGGTGAGGCTAGCGATTAGACGGTGGTTTATGCCAGTGTGTGGGTGAGTGGGTTGGCTGGAGAGACAGACACACGCTCACACACAAGTGCACGCCCATAGACACAGACACACCACACACGAGGAGGTAGCCGAGACAACCTCTGGAAGTATTTCCTTCCCACCCACCCAAAATGTAATTACTGCTGTGCAACCTTTGCTTTCAGCCAGGACAACAGAAATGTCAGAGGTCTGATTATTCTCAGGCCCTCCGTGTTGGTAGCAGCTGCCGTCCGCTCTGTTTATCAGTGTTCATTAGGAGGTGGTGGTGGACACCTACGCACAGATTCCGCATCAGATTAGCCCAATCACTTTCAATCACACAATCGAAGGCCCCTGTGCCATCTTTATTAATTTGGCTTGTGGGCATTATTGTCTCACTATTGCTGCAGGATGAATTAATAGAACTCTCAAGCTCATAAAGTTTTTTAAGCTGCAGCCTTCGGAATGGGAAACGATGGCGTGGGATGTCAAGAGTTAAGGTCTGGCCTGGACCGCATGGCGTAGCGGTCCAGGCACCTAGGCTACGAGGTAGCCTGACAGCGCATCGTAGGTTCGAGTCCCGGCGTTTGCTGCGTGTCACTCCCCATCTCTCACCCCATTTCCTGTCAGCGTACTGTCCTATCTATAATAATAAAGGCATAAAATCCCATAAATACATTTAAAAAAAGAAAAAAGAGTGAAGGTCTACCGGCCCGTGATGCACTTTTGTTGTCGCAGAGTTGCCGACACTTATTTCCCTCAGAATTTCATCGGTCATCTTGATCATACACTCCTCCTCCAACTCACTCCCTCACTGCTACTCTCCTTTACCTGCCGTTTTGTCCCTGCTGTGTTGGTCTTATCGATCCAGGTACAGACGGTACATTCAGACAAACCTTGGTTGTCCCGCAAGGACCGGAGAGAAAATCATTGGGTTAGTGAGGTGCAGGTAGGCAGGCAATGGATCTGTTTTGAGCTGAACGCTGTGTTTAAAGTGGTTAGAGCTAGTCACTGGATCCATGCCAAATGCAAGCTCTTTGAAATGGAAATGACACTGCAGGAGACAGGATGCCCTCTCTAGTCTCCAGCACAAAGCTCAGCTGATGTAAGACCGTGTATGAAGCTGACCCTTAACCCCCAGTATGAAGCAGACCCTTAACCTGTATGTGTGTGTGTGTGTGATTGTGCGTGTGACTGTGTGTGTGTGTGTGTGTGTGTGTGTGTGTGTGTGCGTGCCTGCCTGCGTGTGTCTGTGACATACTGTAGTCCATATTTTGGGACAAAATTGGTGTCCCAATTTTAATTCAGGAAGGGTAGAGTACAGTTTGCTGGTGTTACACGATGTGCGGCCATACACCGATTCATTTAATGTTAATTTGCACACAGATAACACCGTTCTTTTTATTATTAAAAAATATATATACATTTTTATCTTAAACATAAATAAAACCCATCTAGTAAATTTTCATGTGGCACCCACGTTCTTGTAGCATACTAACTAAGCCTCTTATCAATACTTGGGATGGCACTGTACTGAAATTGCAATTGCAATTACAAGTGCTTTATTTACTCAACAACAATCGCTGTCACTGGTTGTGACATCATGGCTGCTTATCACTCTGATTAGATATACTAGACCGTTTGTGACAGTCTGACAGTTTATCAGGGATCGAAAGTGAGTTTGTACTGTGTAGTGCAGTGGTTCTCAAACTTTTTCATGGCAAGGACCCCCAAATTGACACTTGTTAGCCCGCGGACCCCCATTTGAAAAGATATGCCAGGGACCCCCATAAGAGAAGATTCTTTTACGGCTCTAGCAGTGAATCTCAACCATTTTAATTTCAAGGACCCCCAGTTTGACATGCATTAGGGCTGGACCCCCATTTAATGGCATTTCTATCCCTTGGACCCCAGTTTATATCGTAAAATGTATGTTAATTTAACTCTGAGAGTGTACAAATGGAACCAAATGGACCCGTTAGAGTCCATTTGGTTCCATTTGTACACTCTCAGAGTTACAGACCCATAAGGGTCCATTTGGTGCCTAATCTATCATTTAGCTGGACCCCCTAGAACTCCCTCAAGGACCCCTGGGGGTCCCCGGACCCCACTTTGAGAACCAATGGTGTAGTGTGTACACACACACGCACATCCCGTCGTGGAGGAACAGAACACACACAAACACCCGCGCATATAAAGATCTAACAGGCGGAGCCGTTCCCCGTCGGCCGTCGCCAACACACACACGCGCGTGCGAGCCGTCGCGAGCGCACACACACACACACACACACACACACACACACACACACACACACACACACACACACACACACACACACACACACACACACACACACACACACACACACACACACACACCACGGTACATCCTCATGCGGCCCGTGGCCCGTCGCGAACACACACACACACGGGCGTCGCGCAAACACAAATAATGTACATTGTGACACGTGCCTCCCCAACGTGCATGCGCACGTGCGTGTCCACGCATACACGGCCGCGGACCGAAGTTGTGGTGCGATCATCTCCCCCCCACACACACACACACACACACACACAGACACACGACACACGACACACACACACCACGGAGGCGGCCACGAAATGTGACTCTCTGGCGAGAGTGGGTGGGGTCTATGGTGTAGAAGCACGCTTTGGTGTTGCCATGTTGTTCTATTGTAAGCGGTTTAGGGGCCATATTGGTGGTAGTGTGTTTTGGCGTTGGTTGTGAAAGTGCAGGTGGGTGTGGGGACGCGTTGTGAGCTTGTAGATCGGCTGTTTTCCAAGAGGCAAGGTATATGTGTGAAAGCGCTTCGTTTGGCCTTCTTTTCATAGACCTTGTTGCTTGTAGGGTTCGTTTCGTTTGGCCTTGTTTTCATAGACCTTGCTGCTTGTTTCGCGCGCGAAACCTGGCAACGACACATGCGCAGTTTGATCGGGCACAGACGACCCAAGACACCAAGACAGACACCAAGACAGACCGACAGAGGTTACTCAAATTATATGTAGGATTATATGTAGGATATGTAGGATAACCTGTCTACTTGTAGAACCCAATGCCTCTCAAAACGAACTAGTCAGACTACTAGCTACTACTAGTATTATACTACTATTAGCACTTTGAGATTTCTTGTAAATGTAAAGTGCGTTATAAATAAAATCCACCTAACCCCTGCTCATTATGCTAGGGTGGGATGGCTCAGGGTAGAGGACAGATAAGAGTACAGCAACTTTCAATGGACCTGGTTTTCAAGATACTCAAGGGACCAGTGCCCATGTACCTGTCAAACTGCTTCAAAATAGTGAGTAACACCAGAGGGAGCTCCACTGATCTAATTCCCCCCAGATTCGGCACAAACATGGGGATGAATTCATTGTACTATTATGCCACCAAAATGTGGAATTCCCTACCACCAGCCATCAAAAAGTGTGACTCCCTATCCACCGTCAAAACCGGCATAAAAGAGCACCTGTCTGCAATTTGCAACTGGACTGGACCTAGAAGTCTTCTAGCTTGCCTAAAGAAATGACCCCCCCCACTGTTTTTCTGTAAATATATTTTTACTGCTCCCAGTATTTATTATTTCTTGTATAGCAGGGGTACTCAACAACAAATCTTGAAGGTCCACAAATACGTTTTTGAATAAGGCTAGGGTCTGCACATGCACGCGCGCGTACATGTGCCCCCCCCCCCCCCCCCCCGCGCGCGCGAAGCGGGTACTTCGGGTACTTTTACCCCCGTTTTTTGTTTTTTATTTCGGTTTTAGGGTCAATTGTGACTCGCGATCGCGGTAACTCGCAGATTAATAGCCTAGAAATATATATATATTTTTTTAATTATAATTTTCCCAGGGTCCGCAGAGAGGTGTCCCGCGGTCCGGTCATGGACCGCGGTCCGCCTGTTGAGGACCCCTGTTGTATAGTATTGTATGTCTTGATGAATTTAATACATAGGACCACAATGGAAACAAGCCCTCAGGGATTTTTCTATTATTCCTTTTAGCATTATTGTAGAACTGTACCTCTGCACATTTTGCAGTTAATAAACGGTTAATAAAGTATTCAATCAATCAATCAATCAATCAATCGAGGGCGCCAAGTAGGACACCTACTGGTTGACCGCAGTAGTGATGTAAAACGGACTGCAGATGAAGGGAAGTAGTAGGCTATAATTAATTGAATTGAATTATGCACATCCAGTGTTACCAATATTACCGGTGTTAATATGCATTTATTGGGATCTTTTGATCAGCACTGCCTAGCCCTAGTTTGACAGTTATATCTGAGGTTCGTGAGCCTCGTACTGTTGCCGCTGCACAGACCTGCGGACTGTCAGTCACCCTATCACACCCGCCCCATATTAGATAAACAGTTGTGATTTGGTGGGAGGCGGACCGGACGTATCTGGCAGAGAAAATAAAAGAATTGCTGGCGGATTTGTTTGGTACTCAGGCTAAGCGTTAGGCATCTGTTATGGATAATTTGGTTAAGCTTATAGGGAATCAATGTCTCCAAAAGTTTGCAAAACCAACCTCTGTGTGTGGTGCGGTGAATGTCCTTTTTCACTCTGATCATATTGCAGAACTATAGCTCACATAGGGCAGGTAGTTTGCTACAATACATAGAAATCCTTCCTTCCCATCATCCATAATTTCATTCCTTCTTACTGTGTACTGTAGGTACTTATATGGTTTCCCTTCTTACCCTGAAATTTTGAAATGAAGCTTAGCATACTATCCCAATCCGCTGCCCTCCCCTCATATTATGATCTCTCTCTCACACACACACACACACACACACACACACACACACACACACACACACACACACACACACACACACACACACACACACACACACACACACACACACACACACACACACACACTATGGAGATGGTTTAGAGTTGATTTGTTTTGGAAGCTGTCCTTGTCATACTGCCCTCTCTCTCTCTCACTTTCCATCTCTCTCTCTCTCTATTTTCCCTCACTGTCTCTCAGCCAGCCATTCCCCTCTCAGCAAGCTGTTTTCCTGCTGCTGGTCTTGTGATGTGCTGCAGACTGTCTCCAGAGAGCAGCGTGTTTATCTCTCTCTCCCTGCCGACAGGGGAGCAGCAGCGTGCACAGGCACCACTGTGACTTAATTGATCTAATGTTAAAGCTCTTACGAAGGTCTGAGTGTGGATATGTGTGCAGTGTTCACACATGCTTACAAGTACGGCTCCTGCAGGCAGTGATCAAACACCTTAGATAGCAGATAGTAGGGCTAGGCAATTAACCGAAAATATATTGAAACCACAATGTAAAACCAATAACCCAATCTTGTGTAGTAAGCAGTACAAAAAATGGATACATATACAGTATATATTAATACAATTTCTTGTATATTTCTTTATCTTGATAAGATTCGACTAAATTGATTTGTCTGATCTATCACGTATTATAGTTTGTTGTTCAATGGTGGCGTACAAAAACGTGAAAATAGACGATCTACATGCTTGCGCACCAGCTTGTAGATGTGTCTAGTTGTGTCTTTTAGTATCCAAATACGGGTCAATTCCGTATTTTATGGAACCGTTGGCAACCCCATGTTCATATAGTGTTGCTGGCTGCTAGGACATACAGTATCAAGCCTGAGGGACGTTTTTCAGTAGAGCACAGAACTCCTGACGTCACTCGTTCATCCCCTGGGTCGTAGAAGTAATTTCTCTATGGAGACTAACATTGGGTCATCTTAGAATCACAATATTAAACATGTCTATGGGAATTCAGAATGGGGGAAAAAAAATGTGACCCAGGTAGGATGTGTAAATTACGTCGGACTTCGGTGCTCTATTCCAGAGGTCTTCAACAGGGGGTCCGCGACCCCTAGGGGGTCCGTGGAGGTACTGCAGGGGGTCCGCGAAATTGCTGTTTGATTAAACAATATTTTTGTTTGAAAAAAAAAACTTTTTTTTTTTTTTTTTTTTTCAAATTGTCTTTAAACATAACATGAATCCATAGCAAACAGATAAATGGAGGCACAATGCACAATAACATGGTATGTTTATACATATTTTGTAGAGAATGTTTTGTTTTGAACACCTACTGGGGCAGGTGCGTATAGGAGCAGGCAATATAAAACACAATTGTATACATAAATATACAATATATGTGGTAGCCCCCCCTACCCTACGAGGTAGGGGGTCCCTGCTCCATCTCCCCATCAGTTTGGGGGTCCCTGGCCTGAAAAGGTTGAAGACCCCTGCTCTATTCAATTCCTTTATTGTCATTACAGGTGCAGCAAAATACAGATGTGCAACTCAGGTTATCATCAAGATAACAAGGTCTAACGACCGAAATGTTGCCCGTATTTAAGTTGTTCTGTATTTGAAGACCGTGTGCAGGTGTCTTTTCATTTTCAAAAAAAGAAAAAGAAAAAACCATGAACCATCCAGTACTTATCTGATCAAGCACAAATATAATTTACACGCACACATTGTGATTCCAGTGTTGATAACCTGGCTAGCTTGTTGTCCATGTGGCAGACATTCCCAATGGGGTGCTGACTGTACTACTTCTGGCTGTGTAGAATGCCTTGTCACGCCATGCAGGCAGGCAAGCAGGAGGAGGGGAGACTCTCGCTAGCCAGTATAGTAAGCAGTTCTTGTCAGACTGGGGAGACTGAAGTAAAGTAGGTTGTTTGACTCATGTGCACAGTGGCTCAGGAAGCTGTTTTTGACTAAATTTGTCATAGTAACACTTAATACTTTTGGAAATTATAGAGATTCAGATTTCGCAAGTTAGCTGTGGTGTAAAAGCCTGGATGTAGTCGTCGCAGAGAACGCACGACTGGTGAGGATGGGGGAGGGGTTCCGTATTTGCTCTCATACTTTATTCAGAAATGTACTTCTTATCGAGCTTGAGGACACCATTGAAAGTAATTGGCAGACAGAAAAGAACAGGGTGGCCGCGTCCATTGAGTTCAATGGAGAAATGGTGCCATGTTCTATTCGGTTCCTCAAGCTATATAGAGCCGTAACTATTCATACGCTATAGTGGCAACAGTTTCTGCAGACTAGCCTATCTATCTACAATCATTAGACATTGGGTCTCCCCCTCCGTTCTCCATGCTCAATATGTGAGCATTAATGGCGCTTAAGAGGGGCAATGCACTGTGAGCAAGTCGGTTATGAGAAAATCACAGCACTTCAGGGGGGGTAAATGCAGTTATTATCAGCCCTAGGGCTAATACAAGTTATCACCTTGTCAGTCCTTTTAACACTCCCCTCACCCAGGAAAAATAAAGGCTGGACGTGAGATAAAATATCATATACAGGCTATTTTTACTCACCCTTTAACCATTAGTATTCATATCAGAGGCTGGCTTAGCATGTATGCACCTTTTCATATTCATATAGTTATGCACAGTGCACACCACCTGAGCTTCCCGCTTTGCTGTGAGTGGTTGAGTCCTAAGTGCCTCACTCAAGGGCAATAAAGGCCCATTTATACTCTTATTCAGAACGCGTACAGTAAGTGTGCATACTGCATACTGTTCTGAATGCAAGCGTCAATGTTCACAGACTCGGCTCTGTACTTCATGTTAGCTCTCAATCTAACTAATATCCGCTGAAAAACATATTCTTTCATGGAAAGATTTACCTACAATGTCTGCAAACTTCACATGCAAAACTGCTAGCCTTGCACTGTATCACCAGTCCAGACATTGATTGATAGATTGTGATTTCAATACCACTGTATAGTAAAAGAAAACTTCACTGTTTTAGCTCTATCTATTTGCTGAAATTCATTATTTTATTTAGCTACTACGTCTGCAAACTTCACATGCGTTTTTTTTAACTTGTAGCGCTGTGTTATCTCCTTTCTACTTTCTTTCTTCTTCGCTGTGTACCATTGTGTCTATACTACAGTTCCTCTGGTATTGCTCCGTAAATCTGCCTCTGTAAGCTTCCAGGCAACATGCAGACGTCGGATCAAAATGTACGCAGGTTGAGGCCCCGTCCGCATCCGTACTGAATGTGGAGTATAAAGGTTGTAGTTGTTCAGGGCAGGGGGAGTGTAATTTGCTATCCCTGTTCAAGGTTTCCCTGTACAGTGACAGTCCAGGAATTTGAACAAGATTCACAGTCACACAAGCACGGTTCTCTAACCTCTAGGCTACTCCTGTCCCAGTTACTTGCCTTGCCTGCTTGTATTCTACTTTAGCTTGCTATAGCTGAACATTAGTATTATAAGACGCTGACATAGCTATCTTGTATTTGGTATTCAATCCATGATCAGCATTTAATGCCGTTCATGAACTTCATGTGTAAATTTGATTGCGTATATTAGCCATAAGCCCTTTGTAAAAAAAGAACTAGTATTCTACCAAGCACTCTACACACCTGTGCTGTGTCTGCATTCCTTTGCCAGCTGAGCCTCTGTTTGTAATATAGTCCTTGAGTTCATCCTGGTATCAGTCGGAGCAACAGGCCTTCTCTTGTGGGAACGCTGTTTCATTGTAGGGCACAGCATACATTGCTCACACCTGTACATGTTTGCACACAGATGCACACAGTATGCAGATTTCAAGGAATTTCATTAATCAATAGTTGGTTCACCTTATGGAATGATCAGTGATTCATTGATAAGCGATAATCTTCCTTTGAACCTGAATCTAACACAAATCTACTTTGTAACCTGAATCTACTACAAACCATCTCAGGTTAGGGTTCTAACCTGAGATGGAGGCACTGTGTTAAGATGTTCGATGTTAGATGAATGCTGCATTCCAATTGCAGTGAGCAGAGCACTCTCGTTCTCAATTGCAAGGACGGGGCACTGTAGATGAACACTATCATTTACAGTGGGGAACTACCCGTGTGTGTGTGTGTGTGTGTGTGTGTGTGTGTGTGTGTGTGTGTGTGTGTGTGTGTGTGTGTGTGTGAGATGTGCCGGCGTGCGTGCATGTCCATGTGCATTCATACATGTCACTCACTCTTTGTGCTTTGTAATCTTGCTAGCTCTCAGGAATCTCCCTCACTGCCCTTGCTTGTATCCAGGCCAGTCAGCAGTCAGTCGAGAGGAGAGTGGAGAAATGATTAAAATGATCTTATGTCCAGCTGAGGCACAACTTTAGATGGCTTTTGAATTGGACGGCAAACACCTAGGTATATGGGAGCTCGTTGAATGTAAATAAGAGCGACGAAGGCCCATGCTTAAATAACTGGACTGAGTTTAGTTCAGGCGGCAAGCATCTGGTTTTTAAATTGAAACCATATAGGAAGTGACAATTCATATGAATGGCCGCTAGTTTCGCTATTTCCCCCCTGCTGGCTGCAGAAGCAATAACTCTATTCAAGTTAACGAGTTTTTGGCTGGAATTTACACTTGATTTTATTACCTTAATAAACATTGTCATAAATACTTTATGCGTTCAGTCGCTAGTTTAAAGTCTTCTTTCAATATGTGTTTAGTAAATTATGGTCCCATTAATATTTTTTTATTCATGATAAAGTAGGGTATGTTTCTAGGGCTTCCACTGGTTCTACCGAGTGAAGACCCGCCCTCGCTGTGGTGGCAGCCAATAGCAGTAGTTTCAGGTTTCTTTTCGGGTCCGGAAGTTCAAAGATGGCGGATTTGAATTTGCCGAAAAAGTGTCTTCAAAACAGTCTGTAGAAAACAATGGGGATCCCTTTGTCCATAATTTTTCTTTTTCAGTCTATGGTTTAGTTAGGTGGTGTATAGAGGGCTTGGTTGGCATTTTAGTCCATGATGGGACTAGACCATCTAATCAGTGTCAGTACCACCCAATGTGATGAATTGTTTCTTAAAAGAAACTGAATGAAACAAACAAATTAATTATGCTGTAAGCAGACATTAAAATATATTAAATTAACTTGAATGAATGTAGACTTGACAATGAGAAACCGCAGGGCAATCTCGGACTAAATTTCAGTGGTGAGGCAACTGGCAAGATTTAATGTGGGTCACCTTTTTGTTTTTGAGACGTTTTTAGGGAACTGAGACAGGGGTGTTGTTGAGAGGATGATCTACTGTAACTGACTCTCTGGGGAGAGAAAGTGAAGTTCAGATCATGATTCATCAGTGAAATGGTGGCGATGATCCAAATAGGACTTTAAAAACAAAAATTAAGATTCTAAAATCAATTCTGTATTTCACAGTAGGCCTACCCATTGCAAGTGAATCAAAATATGTATGTTTTTTTTCTTTTTTTGTCTTTCAAGTCTAGTCTTGAATGAACCATAGTAGAGGGATGTGCCGAGGGTGAAGTCGGTTGGATCGTGGTTGTCCCAAAAATATATCATAAATCCGCACATCCCCATATGTTATCTACATAGACTGACGTCATAGACTGGCCCGGACTCCATATTCGGGCATGGCTGATATGGAACTCCATATCGGCATAAAATTGCCGGACAGACACTCCAGATACTCCATATAGAGCTCCATGTATGGGCATATAGGGACACAGACTGACAGACAGGAACAACGGGTACGCTGACAACGGGTACAATGGGTATCTGATGTAATGAATAGGCTGTTCAGTGTCAGCTCAAATTGCCACATTGCACTCCACCTATTTTCCAGCAGATCTAAAAGTTCACCAAGCATCGCGGATGCAACGTATTGTGAACTTGTACGGTATCGGCTATTTCCGTTACGCAATAAATCATGCTTAATGGTCCATTTGGTTACATTTGTCTCATCTGAGTTACCAGTCGCCGTGCGACAGATGCTGCCGTTCCACCACGACACCACCCCAGACAGCTGTTTCATAAACTGCCATACATGCCACTGATGCCAAACGTATGCCAAGGGACCACACCTCTTGAAGCCAAAAGAAAAGTGATATGTCTGCACATAATGGCTGTCCCCAAGGGTGAATTTTCATACTCTGACTTTAATGTAGAGTAATGCTCCCTTTGTGTCCTATAAGTTAGTGTAATTCACTGTGGGGATTGGGGTCAAACGATAGAGCCACGGGGAAGAGGACAGCGCACCTTGAAGTTGAACATGATGAAAACTGCTGCCGCTTTAAGAAGCGGTGAGTCAGGTTTCTGTTGGCTGCTCTCATACATTATGGAAGCCACAAAGGCTTGCTTTGTCTCGGGGTCTGGTTAGCGCTATAGCTCCTCAGAGAGCCGTATGGCCCCCTCCTAATGTATCTGGTCAACATAATGGGTTTCTTATGTAGGCCCCCCACATTAGGGGCCTTGGTTAGCCCTGGATGGGGCCAGATATTAATGTTGTTGAGCTGGGGGAGCATGCTCCAGGCCTGTAAACAGAGCAGTGTGTTTGCTCTCAACTGCTGCAAGGCCGGCACAGCAACTTCTATCTACAGTAGTCATCTCCGGCTCTTTGGGAGAGATTCTGCTTTAGGGCAGATGGAGCTGTTTTGTCAGTGTCTGTAGACACTTTTTTCCTGTCTCTCAGAGAACCAGCCATAGAAACAGCATGATCGGCCTGCTTCATTCTATGAACTCTCGAGAGCAGAGCAGCAGGGGCACCTCATTATGGTAACCATACAAATTGTCCTTTATAGAGGAGGTCGACACCATTCCACTCCTTCCCTGTCCATTGCTTCTGCTTCTTCTTTGATTATTCTGGGGGTCCCAGGATTCAATAGGACAGTCTGTTGAAGGTCAACAGCACTCTCTACACCTAGCACAGCACTCTCAGCACAGGAGCAGAGGCAGGGAATGAGCAGTCTTCTTGGTCAAATAAGTGGTCAAAGTGCTAGCAGTAATGTACCGTTTTGGGGCAAATTGTAGGCTGCAGAAAAATCTCTACCTAAAACGGAAGTGGAAGACATTTGGTGTTTCTCTCCCACTCCCCGTAGGCTGCATGGTGAATACTGGTGGGAAAGAGAATGGCTGGTTTGTTCATTGTGCTGTCTGGCAGACAAAATCAATGTCAAGGTTGAGTTGGTGAAAATGAGATATACATTAACAGCTAAATGTTTGTGCACATGCAAGAGTCTGTTAGCTTTTTATGTCTGTCATTGTAGTATGTGCATGTGTGTCATCATGTTCGTGCACATAACTGAATGCATGTGTGCATTAGTGTCACTCGATTGTGATCATAAATTCAGCTTGTTTGGCTTGAAACCAATAGCTGGTTGATCCATTATGCCAGTGTTGTCATTTGCGGGGCCTCGTTGCTTAGAGCACAGGGGGTTCTATTTAGTTTCTAAGTATTTTTCTATCTCACCACCCCACCCACCGTTACCATGGTTTCAGTGTTTATATCCCCAGGGGTGACAATTCTTCATCAACACCACTTTATTATACACCACCAAACAAATTGGCGTCCTGTTTACACACACACTCATTTGAATGAATTTGGTGACTGGGTGTGTACCTCGCATCATTTTACATGAATCCAATTCTGAACAGGCGGCTGGTCAGTGCATCGCAATTTCGGTTCCGCCCACATTCCGACCACTGACTGCTTACTGCAGAGTAAAATCCTCAGTGTTCATTTAACACAGAGAGTAAAAATGGATGCTATCAGGGTTAAATTAACACTGAGGAGTTGAGTTTGACATGTTTGAGATTGAATGCTAGACCTCTGTTCAGAGAGTGATTCATCAACAGCAGAGAAAAGGCCACACACCACACATCGATTCTGTGGCTTACTGCTTTCTGTGGATGCTTTTTTTTTGCTTGAGAACACACTGTTCGGGTCCAGCACTCTGATTTCCAGGATGTTTAACTACGGTAGGCTGCACTAGCGCTCCTGCTTTCGTGTATAGAGGGGCGGGTGTATAGAGGCGCGGAGAGAATGCGCCTGATCCCATTGGTTCACCGATCTGTCCGTCAGCCCCCGCCCCGTCAACACAACATTACGAGCGACGCCCCACTGCGCTCTGGTTGGTTGGGGAAATGAAACACTTCCTATACCGGGTACACCGTCGCGCTGGTCCAGGCTTTTATTTTTTTAGCAAAACTAAACAGTAAAAGCCTGGAGATCGAGGCTAAACTACGGTAACTAGCACTGGTTAACGCACAAGGGTTCTTGGGAGAGAGAGGAAGCTGGCACTTCCGTTCACGAAAATCTTTACATTTTATTTTTTAATTTCCATTTCTGCTAAGCAGCAAGCTATATATGCTTAGATGATTTTGATTTATATTAGCATAAATTTGCGCTACTGTAACAACGAAACGGAAGTGGGGAGGAGGCTTCACATTCGCTTCATATTTTAATCATGATCAGAGCTCCCGTGTCCTAGACTGTATGACCGGAAACATTTGAAAAAAGAGGCAACAGTCTGGCCACGCGAGACTATAGGGTTGGCAACTTTTAGATTTGCTTTTCCTCTTGTAGCCTAATCACGACTGACTGACTCATTCATGGCCTCTTGCTCCACGGACATGAGCACCACACACTGATTTTCCACAGCATGCACACTCACACACACTCACACTCACTCACACTCACACTCACACAAACACAAGCAGGCTGCAGACATGTCAGGAACAGAGAGCTAGACAGGACTTGGATGAAGGGGCCAGTGGGTCACAGTCCCATTGAATTTGGTTTAGAGTAATAAGATGGAAAGCTGGCATCATGAAATGTCCTTGGATCGCATGTCAGATCCACAGGGACACAGGTTGGCTATGTGTGATATTATACTGTGTGTGTGTGTGTGTGTGTAAATCAAATCAACCAAACCTAATTGACTTCCTTGTGTGTATCAAAGTGACAAAGCACCGTGGTGGACTGGAGTCGAACCCTAGACCAAGCATGCGCGGTGGTGAGCATGTACTATACGGCCCATCTACACCAGACTTTTCAAAGCGAGCGTATGCGTGGTGCGTACAGCGCGTTTGTTTAGATCCAAGTGATTATCCATGATACCGGCTACACCAGGTGCGCGGATAAGCGAGTCCCCCATACGCAGACTTTTAAAATAGGACTGGATCTAAAAGTGAGCGTGTGCGTATATGCACGTGTGTGCGTCGCGTGTGCATGTGTGCGAAAGTTCTCTGGTGTGTTTCCACCGATACCACTGCGCCATCATTCACAGAAACATAATTTCTTCCTTGATACTATTAAGATGAACATATGTTTAAATGATGACCTTCCAATCTTTTTTTTTTTTTTTTTGCAGATAACATACCTTTGTACAAAGTATTTTTAATTCAACACAAAGCTGAAAGCTGTTGCTATTCGACTGTTGCTGTTTCTGTTGCTAGGCATCGTTGTCTATGTAAGAATAATACTGAATGACTTTGTAGCATCAGTTGAGCCTCTCCGTTTCACCATTATCTCACCTCTCTCTATCTCTCACTATAACTTTATCTCTCAGTCTCCTCTTTCTTCTGCACCTCTATGTCATTGCTCAGAGATGGTCACAGACCCTTGCCTTAGATTAGATTAGATGCCTTTATTATCCATAAGGGAAAATTGTTTTGCTCAGGTCAATGCATACATTCAAGACAAGACAATACATAAATATACACCCCAATTAAAACACCCAGTAAAGTACTTCTATAAAAGGTTTAATTATCAATTTAAAAGGGTCTTTAAAAGAAAGCAATGTCCTCTCCACACTTGTGGAATGCCCATAATGTGTTTATGTATGATTTCATGTGTGTGTGCATGTATGCATGTCCATGGAAGCTATTAGCACACCGAGTCCAGCTCATCCAGACACCTGCGTGTGCGTGTGTGTGTGTGTGTGTGTGTGCGTGCGCGTCCTTCATGTCAGCGGATCAGTGTAATAAATACTAACATTGTGCTGGCTCACACGCACACTACCGCACTGGGCGAGTGGTAAACTGTGTTTCTACTGTGTGTGTGTGTGTGTGTGTGTGTGTGTGTGTGTAAACTGTTACTACTGGTCAGTGTGTTACCACATTGATCTGGCTCCTTTCTCTGGGGAAAGAAAAATCACCAAGTGTGTCACTTTGATGGCAACCATCAGGTTCACAAAATACGCACACTCTCATGTTTGCACAAATGACCTTTAGAGTGTGTCTTGAGGTTTCACTCCATATCACCTTTTATGTCATGCAAAGTGTGTGAAGAAGCAAGCAAGCGAGCGTATATGACATGCACGTTACACTACTCCTGTTTGAGCCTGACCTCTGCATGCTCAGCTTTGAGGGAGATGTATATATATTTTTGCAACAGCTGTCTTCTCAGATGCATGTAAACATGCCAGACAGCACATGCTCAGCAGGAACCAGGTCTTTGTCAACGAGACAAATCCTCTGTGTTGCCGAGGGCCTCATAAACTGTAGCCTATGCTGCTATTCCCAGTGGTGTTATTAGCTTAGTAAAACATGGGCAGAATTTACTCTCCCCTAGGCTGATCCTTGACTAACATCTCACACCCTCTCTCTCTCTCTCTCCCTCTCTCCTTGCTATTTCAGAGGAAATCAAAGAAGAATCAGAAAGATTAAGGTAAGCTGATTTTAATTATTTAAAACAAGATCCCTCTCTGTCTGTGCATTTGCAACTCCTACAGGTTAGTTGGGTTGCCTGTTCAGCAGTGTGCGGTACTGAGATGGATAGCGTGTTCCTCAACACGCATTACGCCCCCTCCCAGTGTGAACTCCTCACGGTCAGGTGACGTTTTACACACCCGCCCCCAAGACGAACCAGTAGGGGGTCAACAGTGATAGGGACTATATTCGTGAATTGGGATTTGGCATAATGACTGAAGTGGGAGGAAAATTAAATAATTGTAAGAAAGAATTGGGGAGAAAAGGGAAAATCAGGTGGTCATTTAAATGGGTTTGTCTGCCTGTCTCTGCTCGTTCAGGCCCTGTAAGATTCAAGGCAAGCAGCCCTCCCTCCCTCTCTCTCAATCGCTGTGGGTCATTCTTGTGTTCAGTGAAGGGGGTTGTCTCTGTGCTGTCTGTAGTGTGTTTCTGTGTTTGCCCCTTGCCTCCTTGTTAATGGGTTCCTCCACAAACCCCTGCCTGTTGCCCAAGTCCTGTTCGAAAGAGTGTGTGTGTGTGTGTGTGTGTGTGTGTGTGTGTGTGTGTGTGTGTGTGTGTGTGTGTGTGTGTGTGTGTGTGTGTGTGTGTGTGTGTGTGTGTGTGCGTGTGCGTGCGTGCGTGCGTGAGTGTATTTGCATGCGCTGCGGGTGCCCCGGCTGCCAAGTAGCGCAGGCCTTGGAATGAAATGCAGCATGATTGCCACTCCTCTACCCCTTCCTCGCTGCTGCCAGCTTCTCTCTCTGTCTTTCTTTCTCTCTCTTGTTATCTCTCTGTCTCTCTCCATTCACATTCCTTTCCTCTGATTTGCACATAAACAGAAAAACCACATCGGCATGTTTCAGAGACCAATGTTGTCTTGAAGAAGCCCCCTGGGTCTGTGGTTGAGGGTTTTCTGATAAATATAGACATATCATAAATGTTTGACCAGTATCTGTGCCTTTTCATGGTCCCATGGTGTTAATTTCTTATCACCCCTCTGACTAGACTACTACTGCCTCAACACAAGTCCATGCACCACTTTAGAACCAGAACCTTCTTTTTATTGCAGCTTTTCCTATACTGGACAAAATCCACACTGCCAGCTTAGCTTATACTTTAGCTCTAAGGAAGACTTTACCTCTGAGGAGCCATTGCCACCTCTGTAGCTGAATGACTGAAGTACACTTAAAGGGATATTTCACTTTCAAATAAAATAAACATTAAAAAAAAAAAAATTAAAGTTATGGCAAAATCACATCCCCCTCACACATTAGTAGGACACTCTAATGCGTGAGGGGGCCGTGATTTTTCCATTACTTTTTTCATTTATTTTTAATATATTTTTTAAATGTTTATTTTATTTGAAAGTGGAGTATCCCTTTAACACATTGACCGCCAGAGGTTAATCTCATAATGTACTCACCAGTGCCAACGTTTTATTGTTGTTTTTTGTTTTTTTCACGTCGCCATAGATCTTGTTAAAATCCTTAAGATTGAGCCGTACACGGTCTGTTTACATCGGCGACATCTCCCTGCGTGTACCAGTCCAAACCACGTGTCAAACGGAGCCGCCATGTTTGAGTTCTGACCGTTTATGTTAACATGGGAAATGCGAGGATGAAAAACTACATAGGTTTACAGGGCTTTTTGTGTACGACTTAGAATGGAGGCAGACGGGAAACAAAAAACGGGATCGCACTTCCGGTCGACTTCGGGTGGTGTTACACTGAAAATGGTCCCCCTAGAAAATTGAAAAAAAAAAAAAATTCGAAAAAAAGGAAAAAGCACCACAGCCCGTAGGCTACGGGATCGGCGCTTAACCGTTGGATTTAACGGCCCGTAGAACTACGGTCCCGGCGGTCAATGTGTTAAAGAAGAATTTTGGACTAAGTTTTTCTTACCTTTTCTATGATGTTATGATATCTTAGGATGAATGGTACAGTAGAAAAATGTCATAACTCCATCCCAGGTCCGCCACAGCTTAAAACGTGCGCGGATAGGCCTTGCGTTAGATCACATATTTTCATATATTTTTATTTTTATTTTTTAGATCTGACGTTCATAGTGACAGAACACTATGCAACCATCTCGAGACGAGATTGAAATCTCGAGATTTCAATCTTGTCTAGCGAGACTTCTGTTTTTTTCTTTTCTTTTTTGGACAGTGTTCTGTCACTATGAACATCAGATAAAATAAAAAAAAAGCTATGAAAATATGTGCTCTAACGCAAGGCCTATCCGCGCACGTTTTAAGCTGTGGCGGACCCAGGATGGAGTTATGAAAATGTTCTACTGTACCATTCATCCTAAGATATAACATCATAGAAAAGGTAAGAAAAACTTACTCCAAAATTCTCCTTTTTTTTTTTTTAAACGTTTTGTTTATTCGTTTTTGTTTTTTTTGCATACTCACAAGTAATACAGTAATTACTGAAGCAAATAAACAGAGTATCTACAAAGGGTCAAAATAATTAAGTTACAGGATAGAGAAATCTCAAGTATGAAAAAAGATAAATTGAATAGGATATCCAAAATTCTCCTTTAACTCATTGAGTGCCCAAATTATTATTATCTTTTTCTGGGCATTACGATTTAAAAAAAAAAAAATTCAAAGTAAAAAAAAAGTGCTTAGGAAGCGAGATACAGCCTTTTTCAGTTATAAGTTAAACAAGGAGTGGATGGAGCTGCAAATCTTCAGATAATGATATCTTGGGTTCAAAAAGTTTTTTTTTTTTTTTTTTTTAAACACGTGAAACACGTTAATGGCACGTTGCACCATAGCGCTAAAACACGTGAAACACGTTAATGGCACTCAATGAGTTAAAGGTTCGATGACATTTATTTTCACATTTTAAATTTTTTATGTTTTTTGAGGGGGGTTTTATGACCTCAATTACACCCAAAAAATCTGAACTTTGAACATTCAGTGGATTTTCTGTGGTCTGGGGTTTTCTGAATAATTAGGCTGAAAAGTAATCTGAGCTTGGCCCTTCGACAGTGAGGTCACAGTCGATTAATCCCGCCCACTCTCCTCCTCGCCCCTCCCCTTCCCTATCCTTTCCTTTGGGGGGGGGCGGAGCAGAGGCGATGATTGACAGGCAAAATCCCTCACCAGCGACACCCGCAGGCAAAGATTTCTTTTTTCATTGCAGTTGAAAAGGCTTTAGAAATATGAGACAAAAACACCTACAGTGAATCACTGGAGTGGAATTTTCAGTTAAAACTTTTTGTACACGTTTGAAGGACCAGGACAAAGACTCTGAATGTGGTGTAAACATGTATGTCATGATACCTTTAATGTCCATATTATGAATATAAGCAGCAGTATAAAGCAGAGGTTGGGCTGGCTCTAGGGGTGGGGGCAGGCTGGCTGAGTCCAGAAATAAACTACAGTAGCAGGGTAACGGCTCCCTGCAGACGCGCTACACAATAGGAGAGACTGAGTCAAGCCAATACTGTAGAGTTGATGGCCTTAGCTGAATCACTGCTCTGCTGTGATGTCATTGTAAAAAGAAAAAAGGAAGATTGGTTTGACCTGCTAGCCAAATGGTTAGGGTGCATATCACATGGCCGGCCGCAATGCTCTGATCAGCGAGTACCCGGTTCGATTCCCAGCCAGCAAGACCATTTACTGAATGTCACCCCCCCCTGCTCACCCTGTTTCTCCTCTGTTGCTGCCAACACAGGAAATAATTCCTAAAGATATGTTGGAAAGAAGATAGGAAAGGAAAATCAAATGGCAGGGAAGGCACTGAAGAACACATGTCCACACTGGAGAGCATCCAGATAATACCTGTGTTTTTAATCTGATCTATTATTGGCTTTTTTATTGGCCTTTTCTCCTCTCCTCTGCTCTCCTCTCTGTCTGCGCGGTCATCCCTCTAAACGAGCTGAAGTCATCCTTTTTCTCTGCCAAGACATAAACAAATAAAAACCCCATGGCACCATGCCCCCTCTCTCTGTGTCCATCTCCCTCATCCTCTACTAAGTGCACAGTGCAGTCTGGGTGTGGTACCACCATGGCTGCTGGGGGATGCTTGAGCGACACGAACCACTGCCATCCTTTACATCTACACCTCCAGAGCGAAAGAACAGAGAAATATAGTTTCAGCATTTGATTAATGGCACAGTTATGAGCCCGTGGCTGGTAGATGCTCACTCAGCGAAAAACAAAAAACGAGGCATAGTCGTTGAATATGAAGCCTACAGCATTGCCTCCTCTGCCAAGCCAGAGAGATGAATTTCCAGCCCATTCAGTCACTATACTGAATACAATGTAATAAGAAATATATGTGTATTTGCCTATTCCCCTGAGGTTAGCATGTATTCAATGCAGGATCTGCATTTTTCTTCATTAATTTCTTTTTTTCCCTATATCTTAGCACGCAAAGGCTCAGCGCTTTGCTCGACATGAGATCAGTACAAGCTGAAGTGGTAGTGGTGGCAGAACAGACCCTGTGATCAGTTTTTTTTATCAGACACTCTCCCTCTCTCTTTGTATGTTCTTCCGTCTCAGTCCGCCCCCGGGAGATGGCAAATCGGGCTCCAGCACTTTACCGCCAATCAAATCGAAGACCAACTTCATCGAAGCCGACAAATACTTCCTGCCGTTCGAGCTGGCGTGTCAGTCCAAATGTCCGCGCATCGTCATCACCTCACTTGACTGTTTACAGGTCAGTGGTCGGGGGGGCTGGGAACGAAACCAAAGTGTGTGTTTGTGTTTGGATGAGACATTAAGTTGTATTTACTGTGCTCTCCACTGTCTGTTCATGCCTATAATCCAATGTTGGCCATGTCGCACTGAGCAGTGTAGTTCATGTTTGAATGCTTCATCATCAGTAATTTCTGAATTCAGTTAAAGGCTGAATTTAGCAGAGTGCAAGTCATCATGACTATCTGAACAAAGTGGCCACCATGTCATGTTATACATCACGTTGTTTCTGTGTGTGTGTGTGTGTGTGTGTGTGTGTGTGTGTGTGTGTGTGTGTGTGTGTGTGTAGAAGCTGATTGCATACGGTCACCTGACAGGCAGTGCCCCGGACAACACAGCCCCTGGCAAGAAGCTGATCGACCGAATCATAGAGACCATCTGCGCCTGTTTCCAGGGACCACAGACTGATGAAGGCGTACAACTACAGATCATCAAGGTGTGCCAACTCTTCCCTCTCGCACATGTGTGTCTGTCTGGAGGGATAGCGATTCATTATACGTACAGTATATAAATTATTTATATTGTTATCCAGCATCTACCATTGACACAGCAGTCACTAAGTGAACCGTATAGAGTATAGCAGTGAGGTGCTGGAAGTACACGTCACATTCCATTCCAACATAAGGGATTTCATTACCAGCCATAATGTCTTAACAATTCAATGTACTGTACAATACCACTAGGATCCTGGTTGTAAAACGATCCTATATGCTCCTGTAGAAGCCACAAGTCTGTATGCAATCACTGTAGTTTTAAAAGGATCCCTGGCTAATGAGCCTTATATGCCTTAATACTATTATCCTATTATAATTGCCCTCTATAACTAAAATTACAAATTAAAAACACCTTCTATATGTTCTTTGTTTTAGAAATAGTTCATCAGGACAATGCCTGTCACAAGTTGATGATGTAATTTGTCCATGTGTGGTCCAGCCCTATGGAATACATGTGCTAATAAAAACATCTAAAATATTGAATTGATGCTCATATTAACCTTGAGAAGTATTAAGTTGTTTTTTTGTTATGTTTAGGTTAAGTACGATTGTTTATCACTGGACCACATAGACAAATTACATCGTCAACTTGCGACGGGCGTTGTCCCACTTGAGTAAAAGATTAACTATTTCTAAAATAAAGAAATTATTCAAGGTGTTTTAAATTTGAGTTATAGAGGGCAATCATAATGTATTAAGGCATCTAAGGCTTATTAGACAGGGATCCTTTAAAGAAAAACATGTTTAACTAGCGATCTCACAGAGAAATACTCCATCCTCACAATGCTGTGAGTGTAACATGCGGTGACGTCCCTGATTGGTGGAGCTCGCGTTGCTATGGAAATCCCCCCCCCCCCAATTAATGAATGGTTAATCCAGAATCCAAAAATGAAGAAAAAATGTAATCCAAGACTCAAATTAATAACGGCGAAACTATACAAAAAATCCGGCTCATGCACGAAAGACGCACGCACCTGGGCCCTCGTGTGCATGTGAATAAGCTCTGGTTGAACTCTATGGGCACACCCATGCGCGTTCTTTGCTTGTGCATGAGCCGGTTTAGGTTCCGGGTGTTTTAAACATTTATTTACTACTTCTTTGGTGATATTTTGGAAGGTTTCTCTGTGGACTTCGGTAGAACAGAATCTGCGTTTTGGACTTCATGGACGGATTTTTATATACTTTCGCTGCTGTGTTTGAGTTTTTTCTACATTTTTGGATTCTGGATTCACCGTTAAAAAAACTAAACTAAAACTCTGCGCGAGTCAAAGACTCAAAAACACTGGTTAGGTAAACGATAGAAATAAATTCATTTCTTGGGTGAACTATTCCTTTAACGTACGTACTGTAGAGATGACCTCAGCAGGTTTACATTGTTTCTGCTAGGTCAGTTTGTATCTGTCACGCATTCTGCAACATAACACAGGGGGACATTGCTATCTGAACCATTCATACCATAAAAACAGCATTTTCCTGCTCGGGTGGCGCAGTGGTAAAGTGCCTGCCCACCACCGCGTAGGCGGGGGGTTCGAATCCACCACGCATCGTCGATCGTATAAACAAACACTATTGGCCCATTTCCAGGGGAGCGGAGCCGTGCGGGGAGGGTGATATTTGTCTCCCATTCTCCCACGGGCTGGGGCAGCACCTGTCAGCAGGGAGTATTGGGCGGTGGGGGCTCCTGGCTGTCAGGCGAGTCGGCAGGATACAACAGCAGTGGCAACACACAAATGTGTGTGGGGAGGAAGTAATTGACATAACGACTAAATTGGGGAGAAAATAAAATGTATTGATTACCGCTATTCATGCCCCATGCTGTCACAATTGATCCTCTCTCTCTTAGGCTCTGCTGACCGCTGTGACGTCCCAGCACATAGAGATCCATGAGGGCACCGTCCTCCAGGCAGTGCGGACATGTTACAACATCTACTTGGCCAGCAAGAACCTCATCAACCAGACCACGGCCAAGGCCACGCTCACACAGATGCTCAATGTCATCTTCGCCCGCATGGAGAACCAAGCAGTATGTCCTCACACTTACTTCAGTACTGTATACAGACACACACACACACAGATACACACACGGATGCACACACAGGCATACGGGGAAACAAAGGGCCAATGCTACACTTGGGTCTCATTATACTACTCTATATATCGCTTGGGAAAAGCAATGTATAGCCAGTGAAGCAATCTGTAAACTGAGTGTACAAAATCTTGACTCGACAATTCTATTGGGTTTCAGTTGCAAAGTAACACTATAAAGGGTTGTTTTGACAAAACAAGTGGCATTATTTTAGGACACAATGAGCCTGCACACTACAGTGTGCGGCGGATGTTCTGTTTTGCTAGGTGGTTCACTCATACCACTGTTCAGGAATGGGTAGTTAAGTTATAACATTGGCTTTGTGCTCCAGAGAGGTTTTTAACCACTTTCAACCTGGTGTCAATATTTTGCGCATATCATTATGGCTCCAAAAATGTAAGTTTTTATAAAAGAAAAAAGAAGAAAAGAAAATAAATGGCAAAAGTAGCAGATCTACAAGCTCACAACACATCACGATGCGACACGTTGTGAGCTTGTAGAAGCATATAGGGCATAAGTGGTTAAGGTGCTGCATTCAAAACAAGCTTGCTCTAATGTCATCTTTTTTTCTTTTCAACTGACACTTTCCCCCCCCCTCCTCCCTCACGTGCCTCCCTCCCCCCCTCCCTGTCACCCCTTGGACACATAGCTTACAAATCACAAGCTATCTTGGTCTCTGGCCTCCAGAAAGCGTGACCGCCAGGTAAAGCGCACAGGACTGCCGTGACTTGCCTGATCTAAATTCTGAACTCTCTCCTGCGTGTGTGCGTGCGCGCGCGTGTGTTGCATCAGGCTTAAATTCATCCACCCATACACTCATGTGTTTCCTCCTGCGCTCCAGCTCTGGAGCCAGTATGCCATGTGGTTCCACCGTGCTTGTTGTGGCCTTCGTTGACTTGCCTACAAATCATCTAGCTTCCCTTGCACCGATTTCACGTTTTACTTTGTCATTCACTTGCGGGTGCTTTGAGTGCCCGCGTGTGTGTATGTGTTTGTGTGTGTTTGTTTTACGGCAGCCGTGCCTCTCAGTTTTGTCAATTTACTGTTGTTATTGTTTGTTTGTTGTATCCAGTGAACCCAAAATACTTATTTCAAAGCAGTGACAGGCTGGTGCTGACTGAGTCAGACTGAGTCAGACTGAGAAAGACATTATAGTAAGAAAGAAACAGCGACAGAGATGGAAAGACAAGGCAGACATTGAGGCAGAGATGGGAGGAACAGACTTGCGTTGTCGCTGCCCGCATAGTGTTAGGTCGTTCCACACAGGGTGATGCACTTTGTGTTGTGATGGTGTGTAGATATGTTGTCACCCTTCCTGCCTCGGCGTGGTGCAGTCCCACAGACACACAGCCTTTTACTCCTCCCCACTGCCCCCCTCCCCCCCCCCTCCTCTCATCCCTCAGTCTCAGCCACTGAGGTGGCATTTAAATAATGAGCTTATTCTGTTGGCTCTGACACGGCTGTCCCCTCAAGTGTAGCTGCGTGTGTCTGGCCGAGTTACCGTCGCCCTTGTTCGATACTAATTGTTTTGCTTGGACCGCTGCGTCATTGAATTTTAGATGTTTACATTTAAATCGACAGAGACAAATAGATTTCATAAAAGCCGTTTGTGTATGGTGGATCATGTGACATACAAGTTTTGACTGCTTTGGCAAAATATAGTAAAAAGATGGATTTTTGTGGAGAAATGTCAAGAAAGGCATAATGTTATGAACTGCGGCCAGGGAGACGATGGGAAAGGGAGTTAAGTTAACGACTTTAACCCCTGTGTCCCTATTTTGGGCTAGTCATTATAGCTCAAATAAATTGTCAAAACAAATTCAAAAATAGAAGATCTACAAGCTCAGAGTGTCTTGCATCACGAGGCGTTTTGAGCTTGTAGATTTGCTATTTTTGAAAATGGTTTAATAGGGCTTAAGTTGTTATAATAGACCACCTCTGCTGAAACATAATCACATTGATCGTCAGCCTCCCTGTGCTCGGCAGATTTATAAGATTAGGTATGGTTATTTATTTAGCAGCTAATCTGCTGCAGAGTTAAGGATTACCATCCATCACCATTGTTTTTTAATGCTGTTTATATTTCCATCTGTGGCCTGCCTCTTTAATTGAAACATGCTTTTCATATCTCTTAGTGGCTTGGTTGTTTCCATCTTTTTAATGGTTTTATTTATTTTCCATGGTCAAACCTACAAATGCACTTGGATTGAAACTGCACCGTGGGCTGTAATTAGTTGAGCTTGGCTGAGAAATATAAAAATAGATATAATTGACCTTAACTGCTTGCAATTAATGTTTGCTCTTTCTTTTGGAAGTTCTGTAATGTTTGATGTTGCAGCTATGAACGGCATAATGAATGTCTTGCGTCCACTTCTACATACTGTTTTCTCTTGTGCAGAGATCCACACTAAAGCAACGGCTCTCAAATAGTTTCTCTTGGAACCCAAATATTAGCCTTTATTTTTTCACCTTGTTAGCAAGCAAAACTACTAGCAAGCAAAACTACTACATAAGACAATGTTATAATTTTGCCCGATCATTACGCTGATGAAGGCATAGAACCGAAATGCATCCCACTGTCCTTTAACCCGTCTTACTTTAAAATAAAGTGCTGCCATTATTCTCTTTATAATTTTGCCAGTGACCATGTACCCACTGTACGTCTGGATACCGATCCAGCAACTGAGGAACACTGAACTCCAAAATAGCATCACTGTCCAGCGCTCCACATAATAAGCAGCAAGCATGACGCATCAGACATGCTGTATGAGCCATTTCCCATCAAAAAAATACCTCACGCCCCCCCAACACACGAAAATAGGTTGGGTTCACGTAAGAGAGCATGAATCGATTCCACACAGCTTGTCTCACCACTCGCTCGGTAGCATGTCCAACTTCACAATGAGTGCTCATTCATAAAACAATCCATCCTGACACACTCCTGATATTTAAGGAGGCCCGGAGGAGCCTTTTTTCTGTTCCGCAGTCCCAAAGCCACCCGATGACACCTGGAGGCGTTGTGGCTGTGCTTTGGGCTCTGTGAGCCTTCAGGGAATGTTGGTAGGCTGTTGAAGCTTGGAATTGGTATGATGAGCCTTGTTTATATTTTCTTAACCAACTTCTCTCTGTCTCTGTGGGTGTGTCTGTGTGTGTGCCTGTTATCTGTGAATACATGCGCTGAGATGTGATTTTTTTTTGGTTTGTGTGGCTGTTTGCATGCTCAATGTGTGTTTGGTTTTGTGCGTGTGTGTTTCTGGACAGCTGCAAGAAGCAAAGCAGCTGGAGAGAGAGAGACATCGGCAGCACACGGAGCCCGAGCCCGATTCCCCCGAGCTCCAGACCCACATCCATGCCCAGGACAAGGTCCAGGAGGCCAACGGGCCTGTTGTCACACCCACTGCCACCATTCCATCCACCCCATCCACCCCCGCCCCCGAGGGCAGCAGCAGGGCTGTGTCCGGGGAGCAGGAGGACCAGGGTGAGTCGGGCCCCGCCGACGAGAATCCTGACCCGGAGAACGGCTCCGTCTTCCGCCCGGTGGAGAACGAGCAGACGGAGGCGGACCAGGGCACCGCAGCGGCACAAAGTAAGGCTTCAAGTAAGAGTAATGGACCACTGGAGCGCAATAAGTTATCTGATGTTATTCATCAGCTAATGGGGATCCTAATAAATTCAATAAACTCAATACAAGTAACACATTGAACAAGCGATAGAAGAGAGACAAAAAGACAATTCCATCGATACTGATATGCAGGTTTTAGTCTTGAGTGTATGCAAGTTTGTCTCCGACAAGTGTGTGTTCCTGTCCAGATGCAGCAGCGCAGCAGCGCGAGGAGCCACGGGACGACGAGGAAGAACAGACTCCAAACTATGAAGAGAAAGCCCAGGAGATTGTCCAGAGTATTCTGCGAGAGGTTGTCAACACTGTAGCAGCAGGTGTGAGCCAATTTCAGTGATGATTTCTAATGGTTCCAGTGAACTCCAAGTCTCATCACATTTCTATTTGTGTTTGCATGGTATATCTCTTGCCTTATCGCTTTCCTTACCTGAACCAATGGTAAAACTTTATTGATCATAGGAAACAGTACAGATGTCGACATTTGGACTAAAATAGCACTCAGGGACACTGCTCCCATAAATAGCTCAGTGCCTTTCCTGCTGGGAAAATGGTAAAGATAGGATAGGTCACAAACACCCCAGAGATCCCTAAAGTTCCCTATTGGGAGTATCCTACTGCATGGTACTGGCACTACTCGACTCTACATGCTTCTTTTCCTTTTCCACTGCAGAGAGGACCCAATGTCCAAGCAACCCTATTCTGGGGGCAAACATTCAGAGAAAATAGGCAATCTACAAGTTCACCACATCGCAGTGAAATTGTTGAACTTGAAAACTATCTCGGAACCAATCAGGTCGCAGAACAAATGTTACGGGTCCATTAAGGTTCGGGTTAGTCATTTTGGACCTGTGAAGAGCTCTAGCTTTGTGACACATTGGGAGCTTGTAGATATTTTCACAAACACCATCGTACGATGAAGTACAAATGGGTTTAAGTGATAGTGCCTTACTACAACTGTTTATTTATATTAAAAAAATAGCTATTTGTACTGTCAAATATGGTCTGAAAAATCGACCGAAAAATCTGGAATTTTGAGTATGGAAAAGTGTGATTTTTGTTTTCTTCTTCTTTTAAAGAAAAAATTTGTCACTGCATTCCTGTGGTCAGATTAACTCATTCTCTGTCCATTCGCTGCTGCAGGGCATTGCCTCGACCCTGCCCACCTGTGCTCTGACGGCAAGGAGCCTGGTGTTGAGGGCGAGTCAACGGAGTTGGAGCCCACCGAGGGGGTGACGGAGGTCACCCAGAGCTCCCTGGAGGACGAGAGCAGCACACTGGGCAGCGACAGTGAGCATGTCCATGCCAACGGCATCCCTGGCACCCCCATCTCTGCCAGCTTCACCCCGTCTCTGCCCGACGACAGGCTGTCTGTCTCCTCCACTGACACTCAGGTTAGAGAGTTGGCACAGCAATATAATGGCACGGTGCTTGTTTTTGTTTGTGTTGAATTTCAATTTTATGATGAAAAACACCTGAAGCGCAGCTAGTCAACTAGTCTATTAAACAGTGCTGCTCCTGCTAGTCGACACAGAAATAATAGGACAAAAAGCTGCAGTCACGACTTGTCGATGTTAATCTTCCCATTTCCTGATTTGCTCAAGTTCTTTATTTCCCTGAGTCCTGTCTAAAAGGCAGCAATCAATCAGGCAGTTTGAAGCTTTGTAATGTGGCGGCTGCCTCCAAGCATTACACTCAAAGGGAAAATAAAGTACCTTCCCCCACAAAAACACACCACCGTAATGTCCGTCAGAATACACTGAAGCACACAGGTCCTAGGCTCGGGTCCTAGGCACACGTCCATTCAGCAAAGTTGAATTGAACCATGGTTTTCCCGTTAGGATTGCACGTTTTGTTGAATCAACAACATATTTCTTCACATGCTTTTTTTTGTAGGATATTTTAGTTTTTTGAACAACATGAAAACCATGAGCATTTTGCTCATGGTTTTCATGTTGTTCAAAAAACTAAAATATTCTTTTTTTTAACACATTGACTGCCAGAGTTTATTCATAATGTACTCACCCCTGTGCCAGCAATTTGCGTGTTTTTTAATTTTTTTGTTTTGTAATTTTTCATTCAAATACATTCTCTGATTGTGTTGTCAAGCACCTACGATTGTTCCACCAGTAGAGAGCAGCACATCCAAACATTGATCACCTCGCTCGCCCCCTCCCAAACAGGCCCACGTCATATCCGGTCATTCAAAGGATGTGACGTTTTCGACAATTCCCGGCCCGCTGATCGGCCTGAAAACGATGTGATACACTACGACGATGACTGTTAGTCACCCGGACCAAAGAAAATAGAAGTTGAGCTGTCCGTTTGTCTTTTATACCGTGTGAAAAACCGTGTTTTTCCTTATTCTGGCCGAAAATCACCGGAGAAAAACAACGTGACCCGGAAATGAATTTTTTTTTTACATCCGGCTCCGGGTGAGTGTGACGTAAGTGGAAAACGAAAGTGTTGATGAGAAATAAACACAGCCGTGCGATCACAGATTAAACAATGAAAATTCAAAACAACGCGTCAACCCGTTCTTTGGAATCCTGGCACTCAAGCGATGGATTTGAAAGAACGTATCGATGCGATCTTGGCACTGTATGTGTTAACTCTCTCAGTGCCAGACCCCGAGTTATCCCGAGTTTTAGGGTTATACCCTCAGTGCCAGAACGAAAAATAAAAAAATAAAAGTTTTTTTTTCTTTTTTTTTTTGAAAAAAAGTGTTCAGAACCCAAGATATCATTATCTGAAGATTTGCAGCTCCATCCACTCTTTGTTTAACCTATAACTGAAAAAGGCTGTATCTCGCTTCCTAAGCACTTTAATTTTACTTTGAACAAAAAAAAAGTTGGCAAAGTTCGCAATATTTTTTGTGTTTGTGTATGTTTAACGTGTAATTAAACGTTGCTCAAATCCCTAGAATTTACACTATGTTGAAATATTTTTAGGTATGGACTATTTTTGGTTGACTTAACACATTGAGTGCCAAAAACGGTCCGGACCGTTTTTCATAATCCAAACGAGGAGTGCCAAAAACGGTCCGGACCGTTTTTGGGAAAAAATATTATTATTATTATTATTATTTTTATTTTTTTTTCCTTCACAGCACCAGGAGATATAATTTTTCGAAGATTTAGACTCCAATCCACTTCCTGGTTAACTTATGACTTCAAAAGCCTGTATCTCGGCTCCTGTGTACTTTTTTATTTATTATGCATTTTTGACTATTTTTGACTATTTTCAACTGGCTGCAACTATGGAACGGATTACCTAATGTTTTTAATTTTTTCCCCCCGATTGTACGAGACCCCTGTGTGTGTAATGAGGGGATCACCGTGAGGACGGTGATCACTGAAAATATTTTGTGACTACTTGAAAAAGGTTCAAAAATGGTTAAAAATCCAGGCACTGACTGTACCCTGTTTTAAAAAAAACCTGGCACTCAATGTGTTAATTATATACTTGATAGTGATGTTTTACTCACCCC